>NW_019384343.1:442765-470934 GCF_000671375.1 Centruroides sculpturatus
TAATTATTAATGAAATTTTTAAAATATAAGTTATTAAGTTTTTTAAAGTGTTATTTATAATAATAAATTACTGATACTACATCTAATTACATTTATTTTACAATAAATAAATGTAATTAAACAGGAAATTTGGTAAAGAAAATTGCAATTTTTTCTATCAAATAATAATAATAATAATAATAATTTGGAAAGACAATTATTAATAATGAGAAAAATTTATTGTGTTAGCAACTTTTATTACGTTGACAATAAACAATTTTTATTGTATTATCAATGAACAACTGAGTTGTATTACGTTATTATCAAATAATAATTATATATAATTATGATCACACTGTATTTTATTAAATAAAGCGTAAATAATAATAATAATAATAATAATACTTTAAAATGTTTAACAATATTTATTAACTATTTAATAATAATAAAAAAATTAATTGTAAATAAATTCATTTAAATCTATAAAATCACTTAATTCTATTATTTAATTATTTTAAAAAAATATTGATTTTTTTTAAAATAAATATATTAATATGTATTTTAAATATGGAAATTAAATTTTTGTATAAGAATTCTTAATCTTTATATTTATGATAAATATGAATAAATCTGAATATCAGATTTATATTTTATTTACAATCTGGATATATTATCTTTTCTTTAAAATTTATCGATTTTTTTTCGACATTTTCTTAAAGAAAAAAAAATATTTAAAAAAATTAATGTAAAACGTTATATTTTTAGTAAGTTATATTGAACTTCAATACAATTTATTTTAATTTAATTGACTAAATGCTTTTAAATATAAATCATCTTAAGAAGAAATCAATGCATTCAAATTTAATGTTTAAGTAATGAAATGACTTTAAAATCCATTATCTTATGTCAATATTTTTAAACAACCCATCAGTCATGTGTAATTCTAGAATAGTACAAGTCAATTGAAACTATTTTTAAAATTATATATATATAAATAATTTAATTAAATTTAATTAATTAATTTAATTATAAAACACAAGTGAATCAATTGTGTAACTTGATTTCGATCTGTCCTCTCTCTTTAGGGTACTTTATTAATGTGAAAAAAAATATTGTTTGTCTTACATGAAATGTTTTGTAATCTATAACTTCTGAATCTTATTTCATTCCCCTGAAATTATCAGATATTTTGTTTTAAAATTCAGATTTAAAATATACTAAAGCTTCCATCTTTGGTTGAAACTTCTACAAGAATCAGTAAACTATGGATCTTCACACCATCATGTTGCACCAAGATTAAATCCACTAGCATATCAGACCGTAATTATGATGGATTTTGTATATATTGGTCACATTCGTAATCTAAACTCAACGTAGTCCGTCTGAAACAAGACAATATGGTCCTCGTAATATGGTTTCAGGAAGAGGACCATATTATCTTATAATGTACAAATTAATATCATTTTGTAATTAACACACCAGTGTCAAACTAGAGAAGAAATTTATGTTTCCAGAGATTCGGAAATTTTTCAAATTCAAGTATTTCTTTTTAGTTTCCTTTAATTCCTTAGGATTTATTAAAAATTAAAGTATTTTCGATTGGATTGTTTTGTTAACGGTTGCTTCTGGATCGATGAATCAATTATTACGATTACACATAAAATCTTTAAAAGATGGAGTGCCATCAAGAAGATTAAATGGTGGTTGTATAATTCAAAATAATACTTTTTAGATATGATCAATTGTGTTTTTGTTTGAAAGAACTCTTTGAATCAGCGATAGGTATTGTTAAACTTGAATCAATTTGAATCATAACACAATTTTCTTTACTTTCCAAGTAATTTGCATAAAACAAGATTTTCATATGAGCAAAAGCCAATCGGCATTATTACGAGTTCCTTTGTGAATTAAGTGTACAGAAGAAAAATCCTCATAAAAAGTATCAAATCACTAATTCATTCTAGATTTTCTTCTTCCTCTGATATAGGGCTTTTATTACGACGACCATTTTGATATTTTCCACAAATGGTATTATCTCTGTGTGTGTACTTCAGAGGCAAACAGAGGTTCAGAAACAGGATCGTAATCTGTATTTATAAATCTATGAAATGGGTTCAGAATGTAGATACGATAGATATATGCCAAATGTATTATACTATGCTAGTGGATTTAGTCTTGGTACTTCATTGCGAAAACTCGTAGATCCATACCATCGAGATTCTTGTACAAAGCAGGTCTATAAGTAACTTTTCCAAGTAAAGACTTTTTTTAATCTTAAGTTTTATCGTTATTTTAATGAACATTTAATATTGGCATATTTCATTTTTTCAGAATATACATATAGTATATACTGGGTACATTCATTCACACACTCATACACTCAAACTCACATGCTTACTCACACTCGCAAATATTCACACACCATTTAATCTGTTCCCTATTTGATTTAAATCCTTAAAATGCCTATTCTATAAATCTAATAAATAAAAATTTATTAAAAATTTTCAGTATATTTTATACTAAAAATGTATTCAATATATGGGAAAAAATACACGAAAAATTTCATTGCGTTTCTTTAAAAGTCAGCAAATAAAAATGATACACAGGCACATATATATTTTATATTACAACAATGTTTCATAGTATACGTTTATGCAAAAATATACATAATAAAAAATATTCAAAGTTAAGGAAGTGAAGTTTATATACTTTTTTTTTACGTTTTTAAAAGCTCACTTTCAGCAAATATATACTATTCATAAGCTATAATCTGATCTGTAAGGTAACAAACTGTGTGCAGAATGTGCCTGAAGGCAACAGTATTGAATACCAATCTACGACGTTCATATAATAAAAAAAGTTAGAACGAAAACTTTGTCATGTTTCTCCTTTTATCTTGTAGAAAAATAAATTCTGATAAGATTACAAATATTGTATTTCCTACAAGAGATAAACTTATTGAAATAACTCGAAAACAGATAACAATTAAGGGAATTATGAAGAAACTTATCACATTTTTTTTTTTTAGTTTTAAATGTTTATTTTTTGAATAAGAATATTATTAAAACGTACAGACAAACTGACGGAATTTTCATTTATTCTTCTAATTATGAATAATATATAAGTAATTTTCTAACGTATATGTGTTTGTGTGTAATGTGAAGTACGTATGTATTGCATGCTGGTGCGTGTGTGTTTGTATATGTTTTATTTCAGTATATATATATATATATAAATAATTTGTATACAAAGTAATAATTATACTTTTACAGAAATTAATTTAAAAACTGGAATAAAAATTGATGAAGTTTATGAAAATAATTATCTTGCATAATAGTAGATGATTAATCATGAAAAGAATTTTGAGATCAATCTCGCAAACTGAAAAGGGATGAAACACTTCATTCTATGAGCTGTCTCTTCCAGATGCTTTTACTTGTTAAAATAATAATTGAACTTTATATTAAACCGACAACATTTCTATTTTTCAATAAAACTTATGTTTAAACGATAAAAATATTGTAAAAATATAATCGTTACATTAATCAAAATGAGAAATTTATTAAATTTTCTTTTTAAATAATGCATTTAAATTCAACTTTAAATCAGTTTCTTTTTTTTAAATTTCATATTTATTTTTCGAATAATTTAATAAATAAATATCTGAAAATGAATTATTATTATTTATTAATTTTATGAATATTTTAATGATCTTTTTGATCAATTAAGTGTTAATTACTTAGCATAATTAGCATAAATATAAATTTAATTATATATATGTTACCTCGTAAGATTCTAATAAGATACATTTGTTATATTACACAAGCCGTGGGTTCGGACCTTATTCAAAATCACACACATTTCTGTACGTTATTGAAGTAGGACATTTGTAAATTCCAATTTAAGTTTGATTTTAATTAAAAATATATAAATTAAAATTAATTAAATGGTAAAAACATCAGAGAAAACTATGCGAAAATGGTTGATTTTGGGTAAGGTTCGAACCCACGACTTTTTTTACTATATTACAGAAGTCGTGGGTTCGAACCTTACTCGAATGTATAGTACCTTGTTGGGATCTTACAAGATACCAAACTCTTAATATCTTTCTTTAGTTTTGAATTTTTGATCTTATAAAATTCTTAAATTAATAAATTTATTGATTTCTAAATTTAATTGGAATTTTATATTAAAAATATTCATTAATAAATGCAAAGAATTAATTTAATTTTGCTCAGAAAATATGGTTTTTCAGATAGAAAAATAAAATAAAAGAAAATTAAAATAAAGAAAAAAATATTTGAGTTAGAAACTATAATTTCTATTTTAATAATGTAATGTTAATTATTAAAATTTAATTTATATTTAGTTATTATTAATTTAATGTATTTAAATTCAAGAAATTCAAACTTTTAAACTTTTCTTTTTTTATTTAATTTCTTCGATATAGAATTATAAAATGATATTTAATTATAATTAAATAAAAACTATGTTAAATTATTAAAATTATAATTGTTAATTAGAAAACAGTTAGTTAATTAATTATTTTCTTGAGCTAATCCATTGAACATCAAGCAATTTCCTGTTTAAATCATTTAAATGGAACACATCTCTACTAATTCTTTGGAATTTTACTAAATTGTTTTTTCTTAAACTCTTCCATTTAAGTAAAATTTAAAAAAATAATAATACATTTTTTCTATTTATCATTAAAAAATAATTACAAATTCATTTACCATACCTAATTTACCATTATATTAATATAAAACAAAATTCCCTTGTCGCTATCAATTTGACTGTAAAATAATAAAAAATTTGTACTTTTTTTAAATGTAGAACTTCCAAAAAAACTCATTTATTGCTATTCTTGAAACAATTATGAATTCAACAATAGAATAACCTTGAAGAAGTGTAAACAATGATTCTTCTCTTCCAAATAATCTTTCACCTACGATCATTAATTATAAACAAACCACGTTCTTTAGCAATAACCATCAATCTTTAAGAGAAATTTAATTAAAAAAAAAGTAATAATAATAATAAATTCACCAGTTTAAATACTTTTAATTGGCACAAAACATTAAATTGTTTAATGTTCCATCGAAATCCTATTAAACCTCGAGTGCCCAAATAGGCTGGTCCAAAATTCAGTTAACTGTAATTTATTCTGTAATTTTTAGAAATATTGAAGGAATATTTTAGAAAATATGCTTAATATTATCGAAAGAATTTGGATGTGGGTAACAATTCTCAGGAGATTACAAATGATGTTGGCAAACTGTCGAATTTGACCATTACCTCACGCATCATCATTCTCTGTGGGTACACACCAAAGTAGAAAAGATCACAAGAAAACTATCGCTTTGAAGAAATTACACCCGCTAGAAATTTCGGAAAAAAAAACAAAGAAATAATAATAATAATAATAATAATAAAAGAAAATCCACAATGGTCTTAAGATAGAAAGCGCATCATAAAAGAAAATGAAGCATTGAAGAAAAGTAGGAAGTCATCAAGAGGACGAAAGAGGATGAAGAAGAAGGGAGGAAAACAGCATCTTTATTCCATACATAATAGGCACTTCAATGCAATTATTGGTTTTAGATGTGTCAGCTGCGGAAAATTACTTCATGATTATTACAAAAGTAATAACCAAATATGTAACAACTGCCTACTTCGAATTTGTCTCTTAGTTAATTAAGCTTTTCGAATCAACCAACCGCAATCGTACCAATGCTTTATTAATTTTAATTTAGACAGATAAATTGTAAATGAAGTGTTTTCGCAATGTGTTATATAACTAAGAAAACGATAACAGGTGGTATAATATGTATACAAACGACACTTTTCGTATGACAAATTGCAATTACTCCCATCTCACTTTAATTCTATTCGGTTGTGTGACGTAAATATTTAAAAAATATATATATATGCACTTTAAATAGCCAGGAATAACATTTATATATCCACTGCTGAACTTAAAATTTATTCAGGATTTTATACTAAACTTTCATTGATAAGAGAGAACTGAACTGATAGAAGGAAGATCCTGTAATAAAAAAAAAATCGAGATTTGAAGTTCGAAATAAATTTTTTTATATATAAAAAATATTTAAAGAAGGAGATAAATGATGATGTATATTTAGAACCTTTATTGTAATTTTTACACGTTTATTTTTTTTAATTAATTATTATTTAATGTGGTTTCTTTCTGTTGAAATTTGGTTAATTACGATTAAGTTTTTTTGATAAAAAAAAATAAAAATTTGGCTGATTTTTTATGATGATTAATTTTATGATCATCATGATTATCATCGATATGAAAATCTATACCAATAAATAATGATTATGCACGAATAAACTATGCTGATGAGGATCATCATTATTACGGTTTATTTGTATGTGCCAGTGTAAATAATAATAATAATCATCATCATCATCATCATTATGATTTATATGCACCAATAAAGTATATATAATATAAAATAGTAAGAGGAGGGCTCTCCTGGGATTGAAGGGGTGTTTTTTTTTATCATAAAAACACTGAATATTTTTGATACAATTTTTTAAATTGAAGTAAATATATAAATTTTTTAGAAGATTCCTGTACTATTTTTTAATAATATAAATATTTAATAATATATATAATAATTCTAGAAATTCTTTTCTTGAAAGTTAAATTTTTATGATAGATAGGTGACGTCAAAAATTCTCTAAGGGTTAAATGGTTTCATGTATAAAGAAATGCTTCAAAATCAATTTATAAGATAAATGTCCAATCGTAATTTTCTCATCAGAAAGATAAAAAAGAAAAATATATTTTAAGTTATGTTGCTTCATGTAAATTATATTGGTGAGCGATATAACAATAGGGAATTAAAAAATACGTCACCATGCACGTGTCAATACATCAAAAAAGCCCACTTCTATAATAAATTTTCTTGTAAATTATAACCTTTCCACACACCTTAATGGATTTTTGCTTCTATAGAATTGGAATATTTTAATTTTTCTGAGTTTACTTCATCATTAAGTGAGGTTTCTTTGGGTGTAGGTGATGATAAATTATACTTAATTATTTCTCTTATAATTTAAAAACCGCTACCGATTTACACTTAATTAATGTAAAAATCTTTAAATTAATCGCCGTTATTTATAAAAAAATTGAAAAAAATATATATAACGCATTTTACTTAGAAAACTTAAATTAAATAATTTCAAAGCTGGAAAATGAACAAAAATGATCACTTTATAGTCCAATGGGGATGCGGAGGAGACAAAGATAAACGATACTCGAGTATTTTAAAGTTTATAAGTTTATATTAAGGAGGTGTTGTTGCATTTTTTTTTTTTTTTAAAGATTTGAAGAATTTATTTTGGTCATTAATTCTACTCTGTTTCTCTCGGAGGAGATACATGTCTGGGAAGAAGATGATAAACATTTAAAAGAAGCCTTAAGTAATGAAGATAGGCTGTGAAAAATCCGATATTTTTGTGACGTTATCAGTTATAATGCTTTAAATACATTATCTGTATGCCTCGGGTTACAGATAATAAAAATTAAGCATTCCTACCTCGTCATTTTGCATACCTATCAACATAAAAATTTTCTACTGGTGAGGGTAATGAGCGTGTTACGTACATTCTATCCCCTTTTTAGTGTTAAATATTTTAATAAAATACTAAATTACTGCTTAAATATTGTGAATCATTTAGAATTTGACATGTAAATCAATAAATTTTTGGGGTAGATCAGAGGGGAGGTGTGTGTTTTCTTTTACTTGTTTTCGTGAACTCTTTCCTCTTCTTAATATTAAAATTAAATTTTTCTGATATTCAGCTGAAACCTCATTTCTCTTTTATTAATGTTACTTAACCAGAACTTAATGTTAAACCATTAAATTGACCAATTAATATCGAACCGTTGTGTTTTTAATTAATATTCTGATCGCTTTTTCGTAATTTATTCTCCATATCTTTAGACAGAAAGGATTTGTTTAATGTTCTACGTTTAATTGTTTAATTAATTTTAATGTTTAATTGTTATACGAATTTTAATAGCAATTATACTTTAATAATTTTGTATTGGAGTACACAAAAGAAGCGTAAAGTTGAGTGTTTTTCTGTCTTTAATTTGATTAAAATAATAATTTAAGTTTACGATTCTGCTTGCATGAATATTAAAATTATTAAGGATAAATTATAATTTAATTCTTCTACTTACAAAGGAACCAAAATTAAATCCATTAGAGCAGTTGGTTTAATATTTAATTGAATTTTATCTTAATCACTATAAAAATTTGGCAGTCAAATTTAGTGAATGGGGACTGAAAGAGGTGAGATATAGCTTGGATTATTCACAAATATGGGTCTTACCCAACTCCAAAAGTCAATATATATATGTCAATATTGGGAAAAAATATATTTATATATATATGAACGTTATTAATATTACATTGTTATATCATGTAATGTAATCTTAATAACGTTCATAATGATTTATAATCCTAAGTAGTGATTAGGTTACATTTTCTATAATTAGGTTTTATCATTATCATTGTTAACTTTAATAATTTATTTATTTATTTTTATAAATCTTGTATAAAACTAAAAAAATACAGGAAAGAAAATTAATTTCGTTTTAATGTAGAAATTTCTGAAATTCATTGCTTTGATTTTTATTGTTTCAAAAGAACCTACATCATCATCATCATCATCATCATCATCTAAGAGAAGTGGATTTTGCTGTTCTGAAATTTTAGTTTATTCTACTACAGGTTATTTACTCCTCCCTTTTCCTAATAACTAATTCCCAAGATACTATGGATCTACAACTATCTCTCTTAGATTTAAGCTGCTGATTTTATTTACTAGCTCTGTCTCGTCCCTCCTCTTAACGTTGAAAAAACCTAAGAATTTCAAAAAGTAAAAAAGAAATTGTTAAAAGACACTGAAGATGGCATCCTGATCAATTATAAGTAACATTTTATATAAAGGGTGGACCAGAAGTCAGTTAACCGTATATTATTCAAGTACGTTTATAGATAAGAGTTTAGAATAGTATATGTTTACTTCCACAATACAAACACGTTTGCAAATTTTTAATTGATAAAGTATTCGAATAAGACAGCAATTTAGTCTTTACAATGGTTAACTGACTTTTGGTTCACCCTGTACGCAATTGAATTGTTTTTTTTTCCTATAATTCATAAAGTTTTGATGAGAAATTAACTTGTAAACTTAATTACTATGTAATTTCTAGTGGAAATTTAATATATAATTATCCTAAAGTATACACTATACTCAGTAGATATCCTTAATATCATAGGAGAAATACGTAATTTCTCCTGAGGAAGAGAGAATTGGATAATGATTTAGACTAAGTTTCCTATCAAATAAGTTAAAATATCATCATCATTTTAATTTTTAATAATTATAAAATATTGTTTTATATATTCCTTAACATAATAATAATTTATTTATTTAAAAATAATTATATGTAAATTAATTTTAAAAATATGCTTTCTATCAGAATATAGTGAAGAGCATATTTTTAACGATTTTTAAGACAAAGATTTAACGATTATAAAAGTATAATTATGCAATTTATTGTTTAATTTTAATTATTTATTATATTAAAACAATGAAACAAATAAAATTACATTTAAAAAGAGGAGAATAAAAAGAACGTTCATTATATAAAAGAATTTTTAATTATGTCTTAAATTATCTTTTATATATATTATATATATAAAAAAATATTTATTGTGTATTTAATAATGAATTTATATTATAAAACTAATAACAAAGAACGTTTTAAAATAAGGAAAACAATAAAGATATTTAAGAGATAAAATAAGTTATTTAAGGATAACAACAAAATAAAATTTTCAACATTATTAAATTATAAATAGTTTAATAAATGAGAGAAAGAAAACATAGTTAATACTTTGATAAAGGAGGAGGAGGAGGAGGAGGAGGAAGCTACTTTCACTCAATACGACTTCATCTAATATCAAAGAAGCTTTTTTGAAATGAACTCCTTAGATTATCCTTTCATATATCTTTGCTTGACTTTTCTTTTAATTTGTGCAGAAAATCTCATTTCTAGGATAATTGCCTTTTTTTCTGGATTGTGTGTGATGGACAGACGATACTTACCAAATACTCTATCAACCGAAGTCAACAAATGGAGATTCCTTTTCAAGTGATGCAGTCTTACTTTACTTGCCTTTCTTGTAGAGTTAATCCCTATTTTTTCATTTGTAGAAATACTCTAGAGATGTTAGCATCTTTCTTATCATCAGAATGGCTTTTTTGGGGGAATATAATGATGCATACGTTTTTTTTTTTTAAATTTATCATTGATATATCTATATAGCTACACATACATATATATATATTATGAGATAGTAAAAGAATGTATACGGTATCATTTTATAATAATAAAAATGTGGTAGATAGTTGAGGAATGGATTGCTTCGTATAATACAGTAGACTATGTATGATGTCCCTCTTCGATCCAACAGAAAATTACTTTTTTGATTTAGAACAGTATTAGAGTCGACATGGAAAAGAGAATAGCGGAATATATCCGAGCAATGTTTACATCTAATGGCATTTTTTCGGCATTCTTTCCTCTTCTTCTTTTTCAAATATTCATATAATTGTTGTTGAGTAGTCGGGGAAAAAAATGTATTCTTGCTGTTTTCCTTATAAAAAACTCAATTTGTTTTATATTATTTTGGACAAAACATATTAAAAATGCTTGTAAATTGAACTGGAAACATTAAAATTTCTTTTTTTAGCATTAACAATAATTGTTATTAACACTGTTTTTTCTACTTAATAGGAAAAATAATTAATTTTTTTTGCAGTATGTGTAGAAAAATGTACGATTTTTCTTAATTTATAATCATCAAAATTAAATTGTTTTTAATAACAATTGAATTAAATTATAATGTACAGGGATTAAGACACGATTTATATATATATATATATATATATAATCATTACTTTAAACGCATTGCTTGTTATATACAAGCAGTTTCTAATATTTATCACGAGAAGAGATGGGGCAATTTGTAAATTACACAGAATATTTACGTTATATTCGATTGAAATATAGTAAAATTTATGGATAATACTTGAAATCTTTTAATGAAGCATTCATTCATGTATTATCAGGAAATTTTGACAGGAAAAATTCTTGATTTTCATCTCAATAGATCAAAATTCTAGCTGAAGTTAGACGATTTAGACTGTCGAATTTGACGAGTCATTAAGCTTATCATGGCCGAGATAAAGAGCTTAACTTGAACAAAAGAATCTTAAATCGATCATTCATGGGGTGTTAAAATATTCTTCACACAAAGCTTTAACATCCTCAAAGCTCCTCTTAGTTCGTCTAAGGATATGGTTCGTGGACTTACCTATGCACGTACTGTATCATGTACAATGCTCGATTTCTACATAATTCTACAATATATTACACATTATTCAATTATTTTCTTTATTTTTAAACCTTAATAATATATTTTATGTGAGAAATTATTTTTAATTATGATTTTACCCATTTACAACAATATCAATCGCATGTCTACTTTGTTTTTGCAATTTAATTCTAATTTTTTTTTTATAAAAAAATAAATAAATTCAATATTATTTGGAATATATGTTATTTTAATTAATGTTATACTTATAATTAATTTACAGGGTGGCCCAAAAGTCAGTTAGCCGAGTTACATATTAGAAATCTACTTTCCGGTTAAGTGATTTTTGAGCTTGCCAGTAATCTTATATATATAAATTATGGCTAAATTTAATGTGCGAAGTGATCCAAAAGTAAGTTTACTGAGATGTTGATAATATATATGTAATGGTTAATTGAATTTGGAGTCGCTTATAATTCGGTTAATGTACTAATAAGTTCTTTGAGATTTAAATAACGTTAAAGTATTTTATTTACTGGATTATTTTATACTTTAAACAGAAAATGGTTTAAGAATTTATTAAAATGAATGAAAATTTACTAAGTAACTACTTAATTCTTCCCAATATTTACATACCAGTACTTCCAAACATGTTCCTTGTATAGTTGATAGAAAATTCCAACTCTTAATTAATCAAAAATATTCATTTGTAAATATAAAATTTCGTTAATTATTCATTATTTTTTCTTTTTAATTTCCTAAATATTCAATAGATTGAATATTTATTCCTACACTTCAGCAATCTGCCTGTCTTCCAATTATTATTATGATCGATCGTGTAAACGTTGAATTTTTATCAAAGAGAAGATCGATGGTGACCATAAATCAGCAATTAATTAATTCATAATAGCCTTAATTATGAATTTTTAACCTTTTCTTTATTGAATTATCGTTGATAATATCTTAATTATCTATATAACACTCACTCAATAATGGCTGTTTTATAGTTTCGATAAGTTAAAGACGATACAATCTTTATTGGCTAATTGGAATTATAATAAAAAATTAGTTATACTTCTATAGTTTTGAGTGTTAATCGTAGTGTTCGAACTAAAGAAACTAATAATTCAAAAAGACCTTATAAATTCATTCGCAGTTTCGTTAAAAATGAGATCAAAGTTTCTATTATACGAACATAAGATGTTTCGGATACTAAATTTTGCGTGAAAAGTATTATTTTAATGCTAGAAATTTTGATCTTAACGTAAACTAAGATTGCTTGTAGTGATGGTTATGAATCGTACAATGATCCATAAAATTATAAATTGAATATATTGTAAAATGCAATGGACAAGATCTGTTGTTCAGTAGCTCGAATTCATCTAGATCAGGAATTCTTAACTTAAATCCCCTGAAATCTCAATGAATCTCTTGGAGATCCACGGATAGGTTTCAGGAATTGGCAACCTAAATAGTGGAAATAAAGGCATAATTTTCTCCAATCTTTTACTGAAATTTAGGATTTCTTTTCAATCATAAATATAGGCAACAAACTATAATAATGTGAGTCATCATACGTGAATTTGGATTAGAATAATGGAAAAAAGCAATGCAACACTTGGGCAATCTGCCAAAGGAAGGGTTTTCCCAAAGGACTTTCTTTATAAAACTGATTCCTAGTTATGTGTTAGGCACGTGAAGAAAACCAGGAAAACTCTACGTGGTCAAGCGCGAACCCGCGAGCAATGTTCAGTGATTTTAACCTCTAGGCCATTAGTCATGGCCACTTGCCACTTGTTACAAAGTCACATGAAGTTCATGTTACTTTGTCACTAATAGAAATCATAGATATTTTCATATCACTTTAAACATATTATTATTCTGAGAAGAGTCCATAGGATTTACTAGAGTGTGAAAGTAATTTCAAAAAGAAAAAGAACCCCTAATTTAGATGAAATAATTAATTACATACATAGCTAGAAGACCCCTGCAAATTTTTCTTAAGAAATTATAATTTTTAAATATTAATTTTAGAATACATAACAATAAAATGAGTTCACTGTAAGGGAACCTTCCTTCTGAATAAATGAAAAACCTTGCAACATAGTTCATTTATTAAAGTGCTATTTCTATATTATATAACGCTACAGTTACAAATATCTAATGTTTTTCTTCATCTAGATCACAAGATATTTTTCAACAAAATATTTTTATTTTGGTAAAATTTCATAAAATATTCTAAAAATAAACTGAATGCAACATGATCTCTGCCTTATGTAAAGAGAGATTTTTCTAGACTATTCAATACATTTATAAAATACGTTCAAGTAATATATATAATAGAAAAAGAAATTCTTTTCCTTATTTTCTTTTTAATTCAGAAAATACTCTCATTTAATAATAATTAAATAAATTATTTTTACTATGCATGAAAGGAAAATGCTACATTTTAATGTAGCATTTTCCTCTTATTATTTCGTACGTTTGTTTTTTCTAATTCATAAATTATGACTAAAATTTTAAATTGAAAATTCACAAAATTTCAAAATAATAACATTTTCTAATTTAATTTTTATAATTTTACTTAAATTTCACGCCATTTCTATTGGCTGGAGACAGAAGTTTGGAAGGCATCAACTGTTGAAAAATTTGTTCTTTACATCTAAGATTTAGATTTTTTCAGCAAATATTAATTAATTCTGATAGAAAATTAAACGTTTTTAAAGGTTTACTAATTAAATTTATAAGTGATATATTAATTTATTATTTATAATCATCATTTATAGTTTTCATAATGCTAAACGTGTAACGATGAGGTACTGAAATTTTCAATTCAATAGAATCTAGTGGAAGTGATGAAAACATTTCATCCTGTTCTTATTCCATGCACGATTTTATGATTCTTTAATATTTTTATTTCATGAAAAATTGATGTAATGTGTTCAAGAATGTTGTTATATTACGCTATTATAAGTAACATCAGCTTAACTTTTGATGATGGGATGCTGGAGATCCACAATCTCCAGCATCCCATCATCTCGAAGATGTTATTGATTTTTGTATCATTTTTAAAATAAATAACAAGAATTATTAATGTAACTTGCAAATAAATAAGCACTTCGAAGTTCTTCGGAAGAAAAATCTTAAATAAAGCCGAAAGAAACTGTAAAAATTTGAATATTTAGTGAACAAGTGAATAACTTTACCATTATTTTGATGAATTTGTTAGCCACTAAACTGGTTGGATTTTTTAAAAATAAATTTATAAATATTAATTGAGTTAAAAAAAAATATTTCGAGTTGATAAAACAAGTATATATTTTTATTATCTTCATTATTTTCTTTTGTATTATTGAGAATATATGAATAATTTAATATAGATAAAGTGATAAAATAGAAGAATCTTTAAAATGATATACAGAATATGTTTAGCTTAGTTTAATATTATTATTTTATGCGTACATGTTCAAGAAGAATGACGTGTGATATCATGTAATCTTACTTAGTTACATGATATCACACGTCATATTAGCTTAACTGATCATCTGTAATTTCTGTTGATAAGATGCTGGAGATTCATAAAGAATCTCCAGCATCTTATCAACAGAATCTTATCTAAAATAAAGTCCTGTATGAAACAATACATTGTTATAATTTCCGAAATTGTTAACTCATTATTACATCTTCAGGAGAATTTTTCCAACACACAAACAGACTGACGAACCGTTTTAAAATTGCTTTTATTTTAACAAAGACGAACGAAGAAACTACTTGTTTACTTTCCTGTAATTTTATTGCTATTTTTTTGCTTGGAACTTCTTGAAAAATTAGAATTTTTGAAGAAAAATTGTAGTAAAGATAAAGTGGATTAAAATATAAAAGAGTAAATTATAAAATAAATTCGTTAATACATTTTACAAGAGATTTTTTAAGGATAAATTCGTTTTAAAAGTCAACTTTACATAATATTAAACCCAGTTATAACTTAATATTTAACAATTTTTATGATCACTCACTACAAAAACTATTTATTTAGTATTAAATTTATAAAATATCTCACTTTATACATTAAATTTCATAAATTTATACGATTTTCTTCGCTTATAAATTTAATTTTAAGATTATATACAGGATATAAACTTAAGCATTCCTTACAACAAGAACAGATATATTAAAACAAATTTCCTTCAACAAATTCTGAAGAAAATAAAGTTAAAATAGAGGAAAGATAAACACTGAAGAATCATTTTTCGAAATAATATATATGTTTTTTGTAAAATAGATTATGAAAAAAAATATCAAATTTTTGTTATATTTTTTCAGAGTTCGTCTTACAGATGCGTGATATTCTTCAATTTCCATGTAGAATATATAAAAATAATAAAATTTTATATTTTAAATTTATTTAATATCTGCTCTCCATCTCATATTAGTAGTGACTTGCCCCTGTACATCATACTTTTCCTTTAGCACCGGAGTCATGCCGGTCAGCTAACTCCTTTCGGGGGGGATGTTTGAATTGAAATAACGTGATTTCCGGTTTGCAGGATAAGTTCATATATAGTTAATTAAGGGCTCCTACCCAAAATCTTTCCATATCTGGTCTCAATTTTAATTTATCTTACTCCGTTCTAGAGATCAAGGAAGGACATCGGACAGTGGAAATTTATGTCTATAATTTTTTTAAATTGCAGCCCAAATGTATATATATTTTAAGATAAATTTTAAGTTTGCAGTTAGCAGATTTTTATAAATATTATTGATTTTAATATTTAAAAAAATACAAAAGATTTGCTTTATTTAGTAATCAGAGAATTGATATATTGTAATTTAAACATGTAGAAAATTTAATAATATACATAAAATTGCATTAAAATATATATATATATATAGATCATTAGTAAAAGAAGTGAAATTTTAAAAAAATGGGAAAGTCTTTCTCGGTTTTAAATTACCACCAATCAATTTATTGTTCAGTCCAGAAGAGTTAATTAACTTTGAATGGACATAATTGTATTTTTATGACGAAAAGATGAATAATGGAAATAAAAAAAAGGGATAAAATTACATTAAAAATGAAAGAAACTGATTCAAAAAATGCAAAAATTTCCGAATTATATTATTTATTTCAATATGTTTTACAGAATTTTCTAATCTTGCCTTTACTTTCTATACTTCTTAAGATTTAATGTTCCTTGCAAATTATCTATGGAAAATAATGACATTGTTAAAAAGTTTAAAAAAAAAAAAATTCTAAAGATTATTTTCTATAAATTTGATGTAAAATTTCACAAATTTCTCTACTTTATATCGGAATTTTAGATCAATAAAGAAGAACGTAGGAGTACTTAAAATATTCGTATAAATTTTAAGTGTTTACAATAATGGTAATTTTTAGAGTAATTTTTTTCTAAAAAGTACCATATAAATCTTAGTTTTCTATATTTATATTCGTTAAAAAGAAAACTTTTATTTACATAAAGTTATGTTTCATTAATGTGGTGCATTACGTATTTGTATGAGGGTGGAATTTATAAATGTCGTGTTATACTGTAAAGTGTAGGTTTTATGTAATAAATTCCGCATCCCGATCGTAAATATATTTTTTTTTATTACTTATCCCACTTGTTTTAATATAAATATAGTCGAGTATTTATTTTATATTCCATTTAATTAAACACGTAACCAGGCTTTGATATTGCTTACTTTGTATCATGGCTACAAACTATGTAAATATTTAAAAAAATAATTAAAGATAAAATAACCTCTTAAAGAAAACTTTTAAAAATCTTTATATTTTAATTATTATTATTATTTTTTAATCAAAGTATTTTAATTTAAATAAAAATTTTGTAGAATTTTATATTACAAGTCGAAGAATGAAGTAATTAAAAGCAGGAAAGGTTGTAAAGTTTATTTATTTTATTCTCAGTTAGATAAGGAAATTGGTGACAATTTTGTATATATTTATAGATTTTTTTTTTTTTGGTCATTTAACATGAAGGAGTATTAAATATGTTTACAGAATACACGCAGACAAACACACGGACACATGATAAATGTTAAAAGTTTTGGCTTCGATCCAAAATGTTCCTCAAAAGTTTTATTGTTTAATTAAGTGTAGAATTATGACTTCATTACATTTCCTAAAGTGATAACGTTCTACTACGATTACATTTACACGTGAACGTTAAAATATACATTTTAATTAATTAATTAAAAATAACAAATATAAGCAAATAGATTTGGTTTAAAAACACTGATTCGATATTGTTTAAGCTTGATTTTAATAGAGTTTAATTAATTATAATTTATGTTTACGAAGTGTCTGGATGGTGGAACGGTCTGGAGATGGATGGAATTACCTTTATTTTGATTGTTTTCTGACGCCTTTATGTCTAATAAATGATAAAAGTAGAAGTGACATAAAGGATTGTTCGACTAAACTACTATATTTACTCCTTTGCAGACGTAAGATGATACAATCCTAGCTAATAGCAGGAAACTAACAGTCTCATCTTTTCTAGTTTTCGATCCCTCGCATGAGCTAAGCATCACTATTTCTCTTTTCTATTACCTGTACGTCTTCTCAAACAGCAAACTTCCATTCTGTTATAAATATAATATCCTTATAAGTAGAATGTTTCATTAATACTAAAAGTTATTGCTTATATTATAAGAAAGAATGTGTAAGAAAATCGATCCCCTTCGTGTGTAAGATAACATATTATATTAATTTAATAATAATAATAATAAATTATTACCTAAATATTTAGATACGTTAATAATGCTTTATTATTTTAAAAAAATAATTAAATTTTACACGTATTTTTCGTGTTGAAAATCAATTATTCTACTTAACTCGCTACCGTTTATTATCGTNTTTTTCTTTTCTTTTTTTTTGTATTGTAACTCACTTATAGGGCCTTGCAAGTTTGGGTGTCACATTATCTCCTGATGACATCTTAGTAGTAAAAGTAAGTTTGACAATTAATTAATCATTAAGTATAAACTAAATATTATTCATTTTAAAGTATATTTAGGTAGGAAAATTATGAAAAATAAGGATTAAAATGCAAAATTTGTCGTCATCCTTATGATGCGATGCAGGATGATGAATGGTGTTTTCTTATAGAATTTCCTGTTGATATAACTCACATATGAATTTGTCAGTCCTGTCTGTATGTCGATCAAGTTTTGTTTTGCTATTCAATTCGTGTTATCGAATAATTAGTTTATATACTGAGTAGTTAATCACATTTACGTGGTTTGTATTATAATTAGTTAATTTCGATTCATAATTAAATTTTTTTTTTCTTTAAAATGAAGATATGGTTTTAATTTAATATTTTGAAAGTATTTTTAAAGATCTGTGTGAAAATTAACTGAATTATGCATTATTTATATTCGTCATCTTACCCCAACTTTAAAAATTAATTTGATGATTTTCTTGAAAAATGTGCAAATCTTTCTTAAAATCCTGAATTTTTATGGTTATTTTTTAATTATTATAATTTATAATCAATAATAGAAAGTTGCAATAAGGAAAAATTTATCATCTTTCTCGTAGATTCCTAGAAAGGATATACAGTATAAGACTATAGAAGGAATTCTATAGGAAGAAACAGTAAAAAAATGCAATTTTTCCTTTTTATATAGAAGGATTTAAGTTTATGTTGTCTTTAAAAATATAACAAAGAATTTATAGCTCCTTATAGAATCCTTGAACAAAAAGAACTGCTTATAAGAATATAGAACGATAGTAAGATATTGAGAAATTAAACAGGATTTTCTTAGAAGGACTGAAGAATTCTAAAATGTATCCTTTATAGAATCCTTCTATTTATTTCCTTAGTTTCTTAAGATTCTTTTTTTATAGACTTTCTATAATAAGAACCCTCTTTATTTTCTTACGACATTTCTTACAGAATCTCTATAATAAGAATTCTTCTTACATTCTCAGCCTCTTACAATCCTTCCTCTAGACGTAAGCTGAACGATGATAACATACTTGTCGATGTTGTAAAGAAAATTCTTTATTCATTAATATATATCATTCATTGTGTTTACGTGCTAAAATCCATAAAATAAATTTGATCTAGACTAGATTCGTGACAAGTATATAAATTTCTTCCTTTTTTTTCCTCTTCAAGAAACGAAAGGAAGGAAAAGAAATTACCAATTTAAGGTTTCTTAACTCTGGAAAAGTAAGTTGCGTAAGTAATAAATAAATTTATCTCGTTATTTTAATAAATTATTTATTATTTTCTTTAAAAAATTCAATTAATTATATGAAATTTTATATTTAAAAAAAAACTAGAAGAGAATCATTATAATTACGGGGGCAGGAATGTATTTTGAGAATCGAACGGCACTCGTGAAATTGTTATAAACAAACGATTTTTGTCATTAATACACTACTTAGAACAAATTGATCCAACTCTTATTGAAGTTTTAAAAGCGTATCAAACGGCACAAATCATCATCTTAATGAGCAAAAATATCTGCAGTAAATGATGTTGAAAAACTGTTTTCTCCTCTTCTTCTTTCTCCTGCTCTTCTTCTTCTTCTTCTTCTTCCTCCTCCTCCTCCTCTTTCTCCTCCTCTTCTTCTTCCTCTTTCCTCTTTTAAATTATAAATATAATTTTAAAATTTATACCTGTTAACGTTGATACATTAAAAAAATAAATAAATAACCTTATTTAAAAATAAATTTTCGATCACAAAATGATAGTGAAGAGGAAATTATTAATTAAAGTCTATATGCATAAATATTATCACTTGTGTTATAATAACATGTAAAATTGAATGTAAAATATTAATAATTTTTATATTAAAATGTAAATAATAAAAATAAGTTTAAATTTTTTCACACATTAAGCTAAAAAAATTAGTTTTTTTTTTTTTTTCTTTTTACGCAATCAAACGTGCAGAAATCTATAGAAAATCATGCGAAAGACTGACATTAACTCGTGTAAAATTAAGTTTAAAAATATATTTATCGACAGAATTTGATTATAAGGATTTTATATGATCCTTTTAAATTATGATACCGAGTTTAATCGATGCAAATCTGTCAATAATAATTAAAATTTGATCATAGTTACGTGCAAAAATGATCGATCTGATAAGCTTAGAAGCTTCAGATTCTTATAATTATGAAGCAGTTTTTTAAAAAAATAAATGAATTTAATAGTAAATAAAATTTAAAAAATAATGAAAATTTATTATATAACGAAGCTATTTAATTATATATTTTTGATCAAAATATGAAATTTAATTAATAGGAATTTAATAAAGATATATGATCTGTTGAAGCAAGTTGTTGTTTACGTTTGCTTAGTAAAAAGAAAAAAAATTATTAACTCATAAAAAACTTTTTCTTGTAATCTTTTAAATTAATTTATATATAATAAAATATTATCATCACCGAGAAGAAAGATAAAAAGTAGATTATTTTGTTGTTTAACAAGTAAAAATAGCAGAAATAATACGAAAAAAAAAACGTACTTTCTAAGCTTAGCGTATTAAATAGAAGTACAGGAATTTTAATTATTTGGAGATATTTTAAGTCAGAAAATAAATTAGTTCCAGAATACGCCACTATGGCACTTTTAGCTCTTCAAGCAACAAAAAATCTTTACATAATATATACTATAAAGAGACATTAGCAATAGAGGGGACACTGCTCAATACGAAACACCTAATTTGGGGCCCAGATCGTCCACGTGTCGTGGACGATCTGGGCCCCAATACAAAACAAGAAATAAGGGAAAAAAAATCTAACTTAATCCACGAATCGATGTTGGAAACAATCAAGATTAATGTCGATTTTGCACGAATATCGAATTGTAACTTTGCAACAAACTATTCTCAGGGATGAAGAAGATATTTTTCGAGCCATTAATAAAAGAGAAAAAGGAGAAAAAACAATAAAACTGTAAAAAAATCAATTTTATTTAAAGGAATCTCATTTTTTTCAGTTTATACATTCCTCTCGTCTCGATAATCTTATCAGGAAATAAAAAAATCCGATGGCATTAAACATAATTTGGCAGAAAGAAGAATCTGATTATCTCCAGTTTCGTCTTCATCTTCGATTCGTTTTTGGCGAATTTACCTATCCATTTTTTTTTAATAAATAAATTATTTTATTAATTGTTTTCGATGTAGTAAAGTACGGATCGAGTAATGTGAAGTGGATTAAAGTGAAGATTTAGCTGGAGTTATTTAATTCTCTTCGGGTATTTTATTCTTTAATTATGAGAAACGTGATGCTGAATCGTCTTACATACATCACAGTTTAGTGGGATGATGTGTATGAGCAAACTGGATGCCGTTTTCACACGTAATTTATGAGTACGTTGCTGATTGCGCTGGCAGAAGTATTGCGAAAGTGAGATAAGAGAACTTTTTACTTCTTTCTCTTACTGTTTTTAGATATTTATGATCATATATTATTCTTGTTTATGTACTGATAAAAGGTTTATTTTCCTGTTCAACTTATCAACGTAAAAAAATAGTAAATAAATTTTATTTCTCGTATCGACTATTAAACATTTCGGGTGTATAATTTATAGTATTTTTTTTTTACTATTAAAATTCTTTAACGGTCGATATAGTTGGAAAGTTAGAGATGCGGGACTGAGCAGTTGGGGACTAGATAGAGTCGAGTTTCTTCTCCCTTTAATTCTAACTGATAAAGGTGGAGTGAGAAGAAACCTAACTGCTCATTCCTCTACTGTTTATCCTCATTAAATCTCAACCTTTCTGCTGCTCAACTTCCTTAAATATCAGCCTTAACTGCACTTTATTCGCTAATTCACTTAAAAATTTTTAAATCTTTTACTAAAAAAAAACTGCTTTAAAAATTTAATTTCCTATATCTTTAATACGATTTTTTTCCATCGATCTTTTTAATGAAAAATGGATTTAGCAGAGTGAACGTATAATGATTAACAACGTAAACAATTTTCTAAAACTCTGATATGGTTCGTGATAATTGGTCATTACTCTTGTTCTTTTGTGAGCCAAGGCAAAAAAATCCGGGACGTTCCTTGGTGGTTTCTGATGTGGAAGTGTATGTGTGTGATGTATAGCGGTTGACATATATCTACGTCATCGTTCATCATACCACGGGTAATAAAAGTTCAGCCTGCGAAACAACCATCAATTGAATGTCTGCATTGCATTATATCCTGTGTATATTCTTCGACTTCGATTCTCTCTTTTAAATTTAATTATTATATAAATATTTTTCTCGATTTTAAATGCCAAATATAAATATAATACAATTCTGTAAGANTGAAGAAGCTTATTTAATTGCATCTGTTTATCTTAGTGAGAGAGAATTTAAAAACACGAAAATGGCATCCGTCTAACGACTAGTTAGCATCTCGACTGTGGATAAACATAATGGAAAGTCATTGCATTTATTTTTGATTCTGTTTCTGTTGAAAGAAAATTGTTAAATCTGATTAACTTACTTAATTACGATATTCTTATTATTTGAAAAAGATTGTTGCTTTTTAATTTACATTATAATTATTTTTAATTGTAAGTATAATAATACTTTTATTGTATATTTATTCTTTTAATGTTACAGCGGATTTATTAAAATTAAAAGGGAGAGAATAAATTGCAAATGGGGGTATTCACTCGCTATTCATATTCTTTTCTTAATTTATTCTTTTGATCTTATTATATTTATTATTTATGTTCCTGTTTGATAATATTTATATTGTTCATATCATGTTTATACTGTGTTATGCACTAAATATGAGAACACGAGCGTGACATCTTTTAAAAGCACACTAATGAGCTATAATTTAGAACTCATTAGTACGCTCTTAAGTGCTTTTAAAAATTAAATATTTTATTGCACAAAATAAATAACAAAATCCATAAATAATTTAGGCTGGCCCAAAAGTCAGTTAACCATGGCAAAGACTTATTCCAATAATTTAATATATACAAAAATTGTTCAATATACAAATTACAACACTAATATATTCAGTTTAGGTTATTTAGATTATTCTATATAAGTGCATAACACAATTGAACATACAAACAAACACAGTTAACCGAGTTTTGGGCCATCCTATGTATTAATGCCGAAACAAAGCAGAAATAATTCTCCCAAAAAACGTTAAAACGATCAATTAATATTAAAAATGCCCCTCTGTTTAGTAAAAATTCTTTTTTTTATGAGAGAAAAGCAGAAAGATAGGGGCTTAAGTAACAAACGTTTAGCTAATGAATGAAAGGAAATCGCTTTGTAGAGGACATGTCCTACACTGAAACTACATTTAATATTAAAGAGAAAAATCTACGCCACTTAATGGTATTAATTTGTTATTCCCCCCATATTGCGGGAGGTTTTCTAAACAGATTATTATTAAATCAACTGAGTTAAAGTATTATTTTATTAATATTTATTCGAGTGATGGCCCTTTCGACGATGCTGGCGCGTAAAAAAAATCTTAAAACGTCATAACGCAATTAAACTATGTGTTAAATCGTTATGTAATTAGTTTATACCGTAATTAAATTTCTTTAAAAATTCATATAGAATAACGTGTCGAAGGATTTATTGTGCTTTGAAGTTTATCTTTTGGGAAAGCAATAGGCCAATTTAATGTAAATTATGTATGAAAATTCTAACCTCTTTAATGAGAGGTTATATTTAGCTATAATCAATTATCTTTAAAAGTAGATAACAAGATATGATAAGTAAGCTCTTTAAAAAGTAATCAATCAAATATAATTAATACTTATTAAATAATTTTCAACTTTTCTTAATGTAAATAATTATACTACGTATATATATGTAGAGAGAGAGAGAGAGAGAATTTCCTCTTCCTCTTCATTCTCTTCTTCTTCTCCTCCTCCTCTTCATTCTTCTCCTCCTCCTCTTCATTCTCTCCTCTTCCTCTTTAGTTTTTTCTTTTTCTTCTCCTCCTCCTCTTCATTCTCCCCTCTTCCTCTTTAGTTTCTTCTTCTTCTCCTCCTCCTCCTCCTCTTCAAAAAGCTTATTAAATGACAATAATAAAATTTACTTAAATTAAAATTAATTATCAAATATAAATATAGACTCTTTAAACTAGAGTTATAAGACACATTCTTAATATTATCCAATTATTTAAAATTTTAAGTTTATACTGTATATTAAGAAATTTAATATATACAGTAGAAGCCAATAATTGGCATATAGATGCAGTTTAGATATTCGGCGAGGAATATATTTATTTTAATATATTATTCAATTATGTTATTTATTATTTAATACCATTTACATTCTTCATTATCATAAATTTATATTAATGAAGTAAATAAAGCTATAACATTTCACAAATTGTCACTTATAAAATAATTGGTTGTATTCATTACTATCTAAAGGTAACAAACAGAGAAATATCTAATTGTTTTTTTTTTTTTCATTTCTCAACGTTTCAAGATCCGTCGATCCACAAAAATATTCAGGGTGGCCATTTTTTTCGACCGATGACCATACCTTACCTGTGTTATAAATACAACAGCCAAGAGAGTAATTGAGCAAAATTCATTGTTCTATTCGAGTAAACTTAGAGAAATTACCGAAAAATTTGAATCAGATACAATTACTTGGTGTACAATTGATTAAATACACACAAGTTAACTCGTGTTTGTTTCCATGCTACTGTCTCATCAAGAGGCGAGTTCCTTGGAGTGTTTCTACCCCAGGTATCCTAAGAAACTAAAATAAAATCGTGAAAAGAATTCTCAACAAACAAACGTTGGATAGAAATGACAATTCTTTAGTTATTTTCGAGACAAGAACAAGAAGAGAAAGGCCAAAGACACTATTAAGTCTCCCACGTGTATGGAGACATAAACAAATCAAGCGTTTTAAAGAGTTTCCTTGAAGAAGAAGAAGAAGAAGAAAGAAAAAAAAAAAAGTTTCATTTCCCCAACGACTTAGGAAAAAAAATAAAATATTTTGTAAAGCTAAAGTGTTTTCTTTACAATAGCTTTATGTGTATTCAACACATTCTCTTCTGACATCACCGTTTAAGCTTCTTTTTTACTTAAGTCTTTAAATACAAAAGATATTGCCAGAGTTGACATTATCAATTTTTNACGTAAAAAATATTTTAAATTTTGAATATTTTTACTGATTTTTATTATTTACACTGAAATAAAACAAATAATATCTGAAATTCGAGTGTGTAATGTGTGACTGTATGTCACGTATATAAATTTTATAACAGGACAGATGGTAAAATCAAGTTTCGTTTGGGCGAACCAATAGTCGTGGGTTCACACCTGATAAATGGGCGCAAACTCACTTTTTCTGGGTTTTATTTCGGTATCTATGGGGCAGTTTTTATTAGAAGTACTTCCCTATGCATTCTTTCCTTGGAGGATGGCCCATGTCTTGCGTTGGCTCATTGCATTAACTCAATCGTCGTGCTGAAAAAAAATCGCGTGTGGACAAGTCCCACGTGTATAAAAAAACAAGAATACAAAGCAGAGCACGTTTTACAGCGTTAATAATAATAAAACGTCACACAACAATTGTACACTCTGGTTTTTATACATACGAGCTTTTGCCTCGTGGGTTTTTCTCTTTTGTGAGTTTGAAATTTTTTGAGCTTGTCCTATAAGATTTTTCCATCCCGTTTTTTTCCTTTGTGCATTTATTTTATGACATATGATTAGCAAGCTCAAAAAGTGGCCCAAAAGTCAAGTTACAGCATTTCGTTTTTCATAATTAAGTATTCGGGTGTTTAAATAGTCGTTGCAACAACTTAGTCGTTGCAATAGTTAACCGAATTTTGGATGTGAAAGAAGTTAACTAACTCAGATTATACGCGCGTTATATAAGAATTTATTCGCTAAATTTACTCGGCAATGGGTTAACTCATTTTTGAGCTTGTTTAGAGGCTAACAAGAAAGGAATTAAAGCAAGTAGATAATAATAAATTGAACAAAATAATGATACCCATCGATAGATGATGCTCTATGGTGAAGTGCACACTAATCTCTGGACGAAACCTTTAATTATCTTTAATTCCTTGACCTCTTACAACTTAAATTAATTTTTTATAGCAATATTTAAGTCGTCTGAAGCAATTTTAATCACGAAATTTTACCATATTCTCCTTTACCTAATGGTGTTCTAAATACGCTCTTCGATTGATTATTTTTAAAGATTTTACGAGCAAGAAAGCAATATTCGAAGCATTGTTAATGATACAAAAATGTATTATAAATAAATAAAAATATTTTTTACAGATCATTAAGAAAGGAATAATAAAAAAAATGAGATGTTACGTTCTCTATCTTTAGTCATTTAATCATGTCATAAACATCACTATTTCAGAAGTTGGAAAATTATAGTATCTACAGAAGAGGTAAATAATAGCGTGAGGTACACATCAAAGATATCAATTCGAGCGAAAAATTCACTTTAATATGGTTGGATAGTCACAACCTTTCTATTTACTTCTATAGCCATCATTAAAAGTGACTATGGTATCTGCTGTTAGTTGAAGGAGACACAACTAGTTTCTTCAACTTTGATCGATAGTTTTGTTCGATATTTTATATGATAACGATTAGAAAGTAGGTCCCCTACTTGATTTCTTTATTAAATATTTCATTAATTTCTTAAGTTTTAACAATTAATTTTAACTTATTCATCAATAGTCTCGAAAGTATGTATGCTTGTTTACCGTTCTAGAGGTTGATTAGTTCAATAAAATTCTATATAACGTATGTTTTTTTTCAGAGATATTGTCAGAAATATAATGAATTTATGTCTTAAATTACTCAAAATAGTTTAAATTTGTAGTCTTGTGTTTATACACAAACAACAGAACTGTATATATTTCACACTGTCAGAATTGTGTACATCACAAATATATAATTATACACATAATTCTTATTGTAATTAAGTTACATTGTATAACGTTTCGGCCAAATTTAGAATAATTTAACTAAAAAAAAATAGAAACTTTGTTAAAAATTTATATCTGGAACTGCCTCTTATGATCCTCTTCATCATCATCATCTATCTCGATTATCATTTAAATTTGTTAAAACAAAATAATCGTTGCATCTAATGAAAAACTTTTATAAAAATGATTTAAATATACAATAAAAGTAAATGATTTAGTAGTAATTTTAATTAAATTATTCTAAAGAATTTTACTTGAATACTGCCTCTTAGAATCCTCATCCTAAGCATCATTTAAATCATCGTATCCAAAGTCGAAAAAAAAACATGACAATAAACTATAAAATAATTAATAATATCTTAAAATATGCGATATATATTAATATATTCTAAAAAAATATATATATTTAAAAGTAAAATATTCAAAAAATTAACTTAACATATTGTATGATTTTCGAAGAGAAAATATTTACATTCAGTTAAGTCTGGAATGGAAGAAATTTCCATTAAAATGACATTATCCATGTAATTTTTTACTATAAATCATAAATTTGAATATGTAAATCGATAGAATTTGGCAATTTGTTTTTGAAAAAGACCCTAAAAAAAAAAATAAAATAAAATAAAATCTCCACACAGATTTTTCAATGGGGTGAACATATTTTGTAATTTAAATCAAATGTTAAATATTAAGATTAATCTTAAATAAAATATTATTTTCAAAAATATATCATAAATTCCATCTGTAATAGTTTTCTTTTTTAATGTAGAAAGTCACATTTTTTAGCAATTATTTATATTATATTTAAAATTTAAAT
>NW_019384343.1:477407-510806 GCF_000671375.1 Centruroides sculpturatus
CCTCCTATAACTCCTCTATTTCCTTTTTTTTTTTCTAAAGGTGAATGCATTTATCACTTAAATAAATTTAATTATAAACGTAAATTTACTAATAAATTAAATTTATTAATTTATAAAATATAGTATTAAATAAAATTTATGTCTATGATAGGGACGTTTTATCATAAGATAAATTTTTCCAGCATCCTTGATCTTTATCGAAGATTTTTGTTTTTTATGTTAAAGAGGGCAAATAAAATTAAGATTTTTAGTATTATTTCTATATTTAGGTAGTTTAAAACAAGAATGACATTATTAAATTGGTAGAATTTTGAAGAGGAAAACATCAAAAATCTTTCTCAAATCAAACACTCATAATAATAATAATATATAATCCTTTCAGCAGTTTGATATAAGCTTAAAAAGTTTTATTGGAAAATTCCCTTACTTTTAACGCATTTCTTAAAACATATTACGGATTTTATCGTATTCTACACACGTCATCAATTCCCTATCATCAAAAACGATAAACTTCTCACTAAAACTTTCCTCCTCCTCCTCCTCCTCTTCTTTCTCTTCCTCCCCCTTTTCGTCTCGTGCGATTTTTCACGTATTCGAAACTGGATATTATAAAACTTAGTCAGCGTTTTTGAACCTTTAGATAGGGGGGAATTGAAGCGAGAAGAATAAGTCCAGTACTTAAACATGACTACAGATCAACTGCATCTGTTCAAATGTGCCATACCCACTTTTGTCAATCAACGAGGTTGTGTTTGGATTCTGTGTGTACTCGCTTCTAGCTTTTCCTCCTTTATTTCAAAATGGCTTAAACCGTAAGAAAATTCGAATATATTTTACGCATTTTTACGTTCGTTTGCTCGTTGCACAGTCTAATTGAATAACATACAGGAGGGATGAAGAAATTTATTGTTGATCCAAGCTATCCTTTCCCTCCACCAATTATGAGGCCCTTGAAGCATTAATTCCTAATTTTGTAACCATTTAGCTGAGGCCCTACGCTGTATCTTGTTTTCCTTGCGTATAGACTTTACAAGAGCAAAACGATATAATCTTCATCCTTTATGATATATGTTGCTGTTTATTATACTTATAAATATGATAAATCCGCAAATACTTGCTTCAGAAAACAGAATATCAAGTAATATTTTTCTTCAATCCTCGTCATCTATCATATTTTAACATTAGAAATGCATACTGCATCAATCTGTATAAACATCATTTGTAGTATATTTTATTATTATTTGCATACGTAAATATGAATAATGGCATTTAATATTATAGAAGACAGCTTTCTGATGTAAGTTTACGATAGAATTTACCTTTAAAAATTATTTATTCTTAGATAAAAAAAAAAGAAAAAGTATTAGGGAAAATCTAAAAATTAATATTAAAGAAGTTGATGATTGTAAATTCGTTTGATATTAAAAAAATAATGTGTAATTAATATGAAAATTGTTTTAAAAAATATTCAAAAAGTTGGATTAATTAAACTAATTTTGGTAATGAGAAACATCTGCGAGTTAAATAAAATCGCAAAAAATCCATCTCGAAAAAGTTTATTCATTAAAAATTGAATGAAAATGTAAATATAATAAAACTATAAAATCGTTCTTTTCTTTGTTTAAAAAAATATTATTAAAATGAAATAAATTATAAATGAATGCTTCGTCTTGAAAAATGCATTCAAAATTCATTTAAAAAAAAATAATAATTAAATTCTCAAACTACAAAGTTAAAACTCTAGCAACGAGTTGCATAACTTTCCCGGCAAAAAAATTAAAATCGTGTGTGGCACCATCTATTATGATATTTTATAATAATAGTTAAGCTTTTAGCAACTTTTTTTTAAAGAAAACTCAACTTTACCCTGAAAATTAATAATATAAAAATTGCAAATGCTCGTAACGAGTAAAGTCTTCATTAAGTTAGACCTCCCCCTCTCTATCTCCCCATTCCCTCGACCTTCAACCACCAAAATTTAATAACATCGATCCCTCTAATATACGAACCTCCCTGCAAAATTTCAGAAATTTTCGACAAAAGACACGGGAGTTATTAAGCTTCAAATTGAGTGAACAGAATCATGCCCCCCACAAACTAATAGCAATATATGCAGGGAAAAAACTCCAATTTTTTTTGAATTTCTCGACGTTTCAAGGTGCTTCGAGTCCAAAAAAAAATGTAATGGTCTAAAAATCACCCCCCAAAGATCTTTAAGATTCTTGGGGGGGTCATTTAGACCGATGACCATACTTTCCTTCTGTTATGTATAAACCGGAAAAGTAAAAACTGAAAAATCTAATAAGCAGACAATGTTTTAATTAAATACCTTGAAAGAAAATATATTTTATTTAGTCATTTCTTTCATATTTATATCGTTTCTAACGTAGAACAAATATAACTTAATTCTTTTACGGATTATTTTACTCTTTACGAGTATAGGAATATCACTACTCTTCAGGAAACTAACCTATATTTTCTGTTTATCGCTAGGAACTTCAATCGTAATTCTTGATATAAGATTAGAACTTCAATCACTAGACTAGAGATTAAACTAAATTTAGTTTTTTTATGTCGGTTCCTCCTATAAAAACGAATCATTCTGATTCTTCCAACTCTGAAAGAGGATCTTCTGAAGGACAATTCGCTATTTCGTAATTTCTCGTGAATTAATCGATTAATTATAGTTTAATTTTAAAAATTAGATTAAATATATTAAAATTTGCAATGCGTTAAGATTCATAAACACCATCAAAATTGAATTTTTTCATAATTTTTTACTAGTTATAATTTCTTTCGGAATGATGAAGTTCCCGCTTTTCCATAGTATTTTTATTCAAAATACATGCATTTTTGAATTAATAATTACAAAAATTTTATTATTTATAATATAAATAACAAATTTATATTATTTTTAGTTAGTAAATTCACGTATATACGAGCCAAAGATATATATAGCCTATATAAAAGAAAAGTTTATTTACCACCATAGACGTATGTTGAATATTAATGCTTACAGGTACGAATCCACTATACGTTTCTATTAAAAATACATGAAATGATGTAGTTGCTATATAAATAAATATATATCTTTTTAATCTTATGTTCATCCTTTACGCTTGACTGAGTTTTCCTATCTTCTCCAGGCTTTGCTAGCGGGTGACAAACGACAAAAACTAAAAACAAGATATTTTACTTGGATAACTTTGCCAGATCAAAAGTGACGACAACAAAATAAGTTTCTCACTAGAAATTTCTTCTTTACAAATGTTTTTTCTTCTAATTTTCCTTGATATTTTAAAGAAATCAACCATTATATACAAATAAAAGAATCCTTATTCCTCTTTTATGTATTATATGTATTTTTTTTTATATATATTCTTTTTCAAAACTTATCTTTTGTTTGATTCGCATTGAAATTCCTTTTTAGGAAAAAAGTATTTAACGAGATAAAAAATATTATTATTTATAAAAATAACCTTTGAATAACGTCAAAGAAATGTTTGTTATCGATAGACATTGTGAAATATCCCAATAATGATCCTAATTACGATCTTGTATGGAGCTTTGGTATCATTAATAGGATCTGTTTCACGTAGAAGATAACTAGATATCCCGTTGTCTACTAGATTTCGACCTCAATATATGGGTTAACCTTGGCTTCTGACACGAATTCCACCTGACGTGACAAATCTAACGGTTGCTGTCATTAATGTAGACGTGGTGGACAAACGACTGGGGTGTTTCATAACAAACACTGGACCTTTCTTTCTCCTTTCTCTTTCTTTCCTACTGCGTATCATTAACATCGCAGCTGGATGGCCAGAAAGAAGTTCTCGGCTTGTTCCCGTGGGCTTAACACTTCTGGTTTATGGACAAACAAAGCTTCAGATTGCCACGAAGAATCCTAAAACAAAAACATGTCTGGCTGACAAATACTCTTGTTTTCTTGTTATATAAAACAGTCCTCATCCCCTCTTCTTTCACCTTAACTAGGCTTGTTACGTGAGGACGAGTTTCTGTTAACACGAAAAAGAAGGGAGAGGATGAAAATCCTTTAATTTTTTTAGATATTTAATTATATAAATTCCTAAATTAGTACAACATTTTCTATAAAGTAGCATAGGAATAGCATTAAAGGGATTAATTAAATCCGTTCGTGTGTCGTTTGAACTCGAGCTTTATTAACTCTTCTACAAGTTTGCATTTAATAAGAATTTAAAAGTTAAAAAAATATATAAATAAATAAAACTTTTTAATTAAAAATGTTATAATTCGAAGAAATTTTCGGAGAAACAATTANTATTTAATTAATTCGAACGAAGTAGGTGCCTATCGAGTCTAGTTAATATTTAATTTACTCCATCAACTCGTGCCTTTACTCATAGGAATACGAGTTAATTCGAATTGTTTGATCTATGATTGAATCATTATTAATTATAATTAGCTACAGGAAAACAGGATAACTTTGATCATTTTATGGTAAACATACTTTTAAAATTGCTATTAAAAAGAATTACATCGTATCCAGAGAGGGATGTTTGAGAGGAAACGATTGAATCGTGATATAAATTTGTGCTGTTTTTATTGGTAAAATTTAAATATTTTTATACATTTATAAGGATTTTATATAAAAAATTTAACTGTTAAGTCTATTAGTGTGTAGAATTGTTTAGGAGTTGAATCAATAACCCACTATTGGAACGTAAAGGAAAGGCAAATATAGAGCTACTCTCTACAGAGATATTTAATTGACCACACAAAATTGGGATGATGTCGATGAAGATTAGCATTTTCGGCTGTTTTAGGTGTTTATAAAAAAAAATACGTTACACAGCATACATTATTTATAAAATACCTAAATATTTAAGTATATAGATAATTTATACTGTATATAACAATATATTATTTAAGAAAGATCTCGATCCTTCAATTAATTTTAAAAAAATATATAGAATTTTTAAATATAATTACTCAATAAATGTTTATAAATCAATTTATTCAAACTCTAAAGTATTTTCCAAATACATCTGTACGCAAGGATGAGGATGGAGAAATGTATAAGGATGAAACTATTGTACTGTTTATAAAGTTCTTTCTCTAATTAATGATATTAATAAGAATAAATTATTAATTCATTTGCAAAGATGCTATACTTTGTTCCATCATTCTAAAGCTGTGATTTATACATAAATTAATAAGTTAATAAAATATAAAGTATGACCTCATCGTACGATATGAAATAGTTCTGTATAGTAGAAGTTAATGTAGCCTTCTATTCGTTTATAAATATTCTTCGTATATTCTAAAAGATGTATACTCTGTTAAATCTGTTCCTGATATATAATAATAATGTACTCAAAGTTTTGAATTAACTCTACATAATGACATCCATCGGGAGTTTTCCAGTTTTCATTTTGATGAATGCTTCGGCATCGCGGATCAAAAGATACTTTCTTTATATATTCTGCACGATAAACCATAGAAATTATCAGAAATATCAATTATTAGAAGGGGAAAAATTAGATTTATGGAGCATTATTTGTGAAAACTAAAGTTTTTTACAAGATTTCTTCTATTTTTTCTACAGTAAATCTCATCTAAGAAGGTTTATTCATTTTCTGTAAAATGATGCTTACAGAAAATCCTCCAAAATTTATTTTTAGAATTAGAAAATAGTTGTAGAAAGTCTAAAAAATATCATTTTAAGAACTTCATTTTCTTAAATTACAATTTTTTTTATATATTTTCTTATAAAGATAACATTATTTCTGATTTTATATTTTTCACATCAATAAGGAGATACAGATGAGAGATTCTCTTTTCATTTATTTTAATTTGTTTTTTTTTTAAATTTCCAACAAGATAAGATTATGAATGCAATTACTGACGAAGGAATTTTGTTAATAATATGGTAGAGACAATAAGGATTTCCATTATGCTATGATAATTCCAGACATAATTATCTTTGTATGTACATACACGAAGCTGTAGAACTTGTAAACATCATAGAAGAAGACATATAAAGAAAACTTTTAGTATTAAAATGTAGAAAAATCAACAAAAATTAAACTGAATATATCATTTACTTTACTTATATTAATTAATTAGCATTTGATAAATTCATAACTGGTGCAAAGCTTAATTAATGTTCAGAAATAATGTAAAAGCAATACATCATTATGAATTCCATCATTTCCTAATTTTATTTACATGTTAAATTATAAATATATATTTTCTATTTAAGATTATCTTAATATAATTTAATTATTAAAATCTGCTGATATGATCCTTCAGCATCCAGAGATGCTACGAGGATCCGCATCACTTCGTAATGTAACAGAAATGTGTAAATTCCACGTATGAACGTAAGAAAATTACTGTTTATCAGGTTATTTAAGTTTCTATACATATATATAATCGTATATAATTAATATAATACATAAAATTTTTATTAAAGTACAACTTTTACCATATGAGAATTGTCACAAAGTAAATTAATATTATTATTATTAACATTTCAGTTATTAATAATTTATTTAAAAGGTTTTTAAAAATTAATTAATAGATGAGAAATAATTGACAGGTGTCGTACTTAGAATTTTAGATTATTATGAAGCTGTATCAAGATATTAATGATGTTAATACATGATATCAACCATTAATAATGATGATAATATATTTCTTAATATAAATATCTTAATTTTTGTAAATTATTTATAAGATTTTATTTAAATTCACAATTTTATTATAAATTATCAACTAGAAAATAAATTTTATTTAATTTTTAAAATACATTTTTATGAATACAATTAACCTTTTCCTCACTTATCAGCTAAATTATTTTTGCTTTTATTTTAGTAATTAAATCATTTATTTAACTAAATAAATTAACAATTAACTTAATTTACTTTATTTACTTTATTCTTCAGAGGATAATATGTATTTAAATAATATTAAAAACCACAAAATTTAAAGGAAAAAATTTAAACTTTAACAAGATAAATAATCGGATTTTATTCATTAATCAGATTTAANGGAAGGATATTTGACAATTTGTCCAGGAACAGAGAAGGATATTTGACAAATATACTTTCCTGTTCCTGGATAAAATGTCAAATATCTTTGCCTGTTCCTGGATGAATAGTCAAATATCCTTGCCTGTTCCTGGATGAATAGTCAAATATATCCTTGCTTGTTCTTGAATAAACGATAAGAATAATTATATAAATGCGTAATTATAGTATCTAATAGTTGCATATAAACTTAATTACAATATATAGATAAGAATAATCTTACATCTGCATTATGCTAATAAAACTTTATATAAAAAAACTGATCAGTAAAGTTTAAAAAAAATTTTTTTAGCCTTAGTTTCTATTGCTTAGATAAAAAAAATAATACTTTATATAAAGCATAAATTTAGTAAAAATGATAATAATCTAACGTAATAAGAGCTCATAAAAATGAATTTAATGATCTGCAGCGGAGTATATCATTTAAATAAATTATATCAACTTATTATAATATATTGATTGTTGTTTCCTTTTTTAAAATAAAATAACTTGAATTTCTACTTAAAATAATTATTTTATTACATCGCATATTTTCTTCTAAGCATTTAAGAGCGTTAAATAAACATAGTTTAATTACAATTAACATAATAATTAAGTTTTAATGACAATAAGGAAAGAAAAATAATTTAAAAAGCCTGGGATGGCCCAAAAGTCGGTTGACCGTTGCAAAGGCTAAATTTGTGCCTTATTCGAGCGCTTGGTTAAATGACTTTTGGACTTCCTTGTAGATATAATAGTGGAGAATATCATGGGGAAGAAATATATAGCTAAATACAATGAATTAAAAATCATTAGAAAGACAATTACATTAAAAATAGCTTAATTACAATTAAGTTAATTCAGTGCTTTCAGATGTTTACTGCGTAAGTGAATGCAGTAATAAAGTGATGCTTATCCGTGTGCTAATATATTTATATAAATATATGTGTGTGTGTGTGTATGTGTGCTAAATTAATGAGTAGTAATTAAATTAATATAACAACTAATAATTTGCTGTTGGTAAATGACAATATATTTAATATAATTTAGAAATTCCATTGAATAGATTTGTTAATCAATGAAATATATTTAGTTACACTCGAAAGTACCTTCTTACAAAGTAATTATAATGAATTTTATTCGACGAAATTTCCTTTTTTTATGGCTTCTAATTATATATTAGATTGAAAATACAGAAATAATTCGTACTAATTAGTTTTACTAATGATATTTTCTTGCTATAACGGCATCAATATATTGACGTTCTCTTCGACACGACACTATTTATCACTTACATTCTGTACAAATCTATACACACCCTATGGAATTAAATGGAAAAATATGTTATTCAGTACACAAAAAAAAATCGATTCATGTACCATTTTCTCAGTTTTAAAGCATAAATTAATTAAAATTTTATGTAATGATCCTCTCAAATTTCCTCAAAGTTTCGATATAACTAATCAAATTCTCATTATAATAAAAATCGATTTTTATAAAGTTAAGTATTGTTTGTTCCTGTTCTTCCTCGTCCTTACAAGTTTCAAAGTATTTTTTTTTAATATTTAAAAAGGATATGCTAGCCATTTTTACATGAATTACTTAATAAACTTTTAATTAAGTTTTCTACAATAAATCGCAATTTTCTTTGAGATCATTGCTTCAATTTTTCTCTCATTTGTTTCGAATAAAACGAAGAAATGCTTGAATTATATTGAAATTTCTTGCAGAGAATTAACTCGAATTTATTAAATATCAAGCGGAGGAGGAGTAAAATTTTATATTTCGAAAGGTGATAAAGGTAGAAAGTGAACTCTCTCGACGAATTAGTTAGCAATTTCTTATATTCGTCGAGTGTATAAAGTGTTTTTTCCATTATTCCACGTCAATTTTTGTTGTAATTTAATAAAATAAATACCTATAAATAAGCTCGAAAAAACTAATTCCCTTCCTCTTAAATTTGCGAAAAAAATATATACACTTATACCAATTTAAGATAAGTATATATAGTAGTCTATGATCAGAAATATATACATTATAGATACGTGAATAGGTATAGGATGGCCCAAAACTCGGTTAACCGATGGTTAACCGAGTTTTGGGNATATATTTAATATAATTTAGAAATTCCATTGAATAGATTTGTTAATCAATGAAATATATTTAGTATTATTGCTTATTACACACACACACAAGCACGCGCAAACCCCCCCGCGTACGGTTAAATGACCCACAGTGTGGCCCAAAAGTCGGTCAACCGTTTTTAAACCTAAATTTCTTTTTAAAAAATTTATGTTTTTATGCATTTTTAACAAAGACTTGGCACCAAAATAGAATAATTTAGTGTATAAAATGTTAAATTTATGTAAATTATATCAAATATTCTGCAAAAAAAAAGTTATTTGAATATAATAATTTTAAAACAAAAGATGTAATAACTTCAATTAAATTCTCGTCAGTCAGAAAAGAAATAAAGTATAATTGTAGTTAATGAGCAGTTTTCCTCGATATCTTAGTTTTAAATGAGATATCATCAGGATCATCAAGATGAATCTAATCATCATAATAATTGCTATCTTTGACGTTACCCTTATTATAGAGTTAATAAATACTTTTATACAAAAATATGTAAGATAAACTTCATTTTACATGAATTTTTGATGGCTTATTTACAGGTTAATTAATGTAATTAATCGGATTTATTCTCCCATTCAGTAAAGACGATCGCTGATTTTCATAAATGTAAGCTTGAAAGCTTATTGTGTAATATTGAATATATATATATATATTACACAATAAACTGTTTTATATTTATATTATGCAAGAGTTTAATCGATTAATGGGGTTAAATTCAGTGATCTATGTACATATATCAACAATATTCGTATGCAGGAGTTTAAGAGGGATGAAATGAGGCTCGAGAGAGCCATGAATGTGGATTCTCGTCCTTTTTCAAATGCCACAAGTATTATTTTTTAATTATATATATAGAAACTGAATTATGGACTCTAGATTCGAACATAAAACACAGTTTTCTAGGCATATTCCCAGAAAGGGTATCTAGAAGAGTTTGGCTCATGTGTATATGAGTCAAATGGACCAATTTCTAAGCATGTTCCTAGAAGGAAGAATCAGCTAGAGTTGCTACATTATTAGGCTCTAGTTCTGAACATACCCTTCCTAGAAAATGGGGACCTATCAGGAAGAGTTTTGGCTCAAATTGGCCCATTTGGCTCACGTATACACGAGTCAAATGGTCTAACTTTCTAATTATGCTCCTAGACCTGCTACACCATTTGGCTTTGGTACAAAATATAAAAGAGCCCCCAAAATACTTTAGAATCTACAGAATATTTATGAATAGATTGAATAACATCGAATAGATATTATCTATCAACAACGTAATTAAAAATATCGATGTGATGTATTGCTAAGATACTTATAGTATCAACGTATGTTTGTGTGTGTGTGTGTATATAGCTATAATAATATTATCCAGTAACTTTACAAGGAAGCAATTAATTGTAAATAACTAAAATATATTCAGAGATATTTACACGAGTGATCTTCATTCCGTAGAAACGTATTTAACTATAATTAAAGAATCGATATATTCTAATTATCTCATTACTCGACTTGTTTGCAAATATATCAAAGTTTTAAATATAAGTGTGTTAAATTTCTTAATTATCATTATAAATAGGTAATTTACATAATTAAGTCATTACGGCGATTTATAGGGCCACTAATGAATTTTTTTTACCAAAAAATTTCGTAATTTTAGCGAATAAAATTCTTAACAAAACACGTTGGGTTTACATATTTATAGGGCGCGTGTCGTTGGAGGGATGAATTTATTCCTCGCTCTATTGTGTTCCTAGTTAACTTGTAAATGGTTCGAAAAGAAAAAAAAAAAGATGAATGCCATCAACAGAACTCTTTAAAGTGTTAATATTTTGTGTTAGGTATTGTTCCTTTATATCTAAAAATAATGTTTTATGTATGTCAGAAACTGGATGGTGTCTTCTTAGAAAAATCTTGTTCTAAAAATACCACTTTCCAATACTAGTCAACATGATCAAAGTTTAATGTGTAAATTTTCTGATGACAAGTTACAAAGATGTTTTTGACAGTATTTCCGTCGTGTTAAATATAGTAAAATCCAAACGTTTAACTACTTAATTTGATTCTTAACAAATTAAAATCGAATCATTTTAATTAATTGATGCCATTCTGCTTTACTTTAATAAAGGAATTTAAGGAATATCTTAAGAGAAATGGTTTTTTTTGTTTTTTAAATATATTTATTGAATTTTTGAATATTTCCTTTATATTATTTCTCTTGCGTTTTCGAAGGAATTTATCTAATCTCTTTTGAATATTAGGTTTGGGTAAATGCATATCCATTTATGTTACGAAGTATGATATATCGATGCTATCAAAGTTTCGTTCTACTTAAGAGACTTTACAGAAAATCATTTTAATCAAATTTTCTTTAAGAGCGAACCATGAAGAACTTCAATTTCCATTTCAACCAGATGATTTATTTTTAAGATATACGAACTTGGATGAATAATCTTTAAGAAAAAGAAAAATTTAATATATATATTTACCCCTCTTTAACTGAAAAATTTAGGAAAAATAATGCATGATTTTTAATGTTTATCCTTCGCTTTACCCAAGATAATTAATTGTTTTTTCTTTTTTGCGTTATAAATACGTCAAAAAATAAAGAAAGAATGAGCATTATGTCTATATTATATTGTATAACGACTCTTGATATAGTGACTACACGATATAGCGAACAATTTACGTGTACACGTAGTTATTCTATTACAATATGTATTTAATTATCTATAAATTAAAACGATTAGCATAAGTATGCGTATGTATGTCTGTCTGTCTAAGTATATACACACACAATATGGATATGTTGTATATACTTATAGATAAGTAGACCTATATACGACACACCCATGTTGTGTATATATAATTTATATATTCTATGATACATCCACACTTCGCTAATTTTATTCGTGCTTAATTTATTTATAAATATAATTAAATTTAATGCCATTTTAATGGGGAATATTACCTGAAGAGTAAATATTTTTCTATAACTTTTTATACAGTTTTAACAAGAAAAATACGACTATTAACCATTTAGACGAGGTAGGAGAAGGGGGAAAAGGCTATTTAACAAATATAAGAGCTTTTAAAACTCAATTTTACGAATTATAATTATTTATTTACTAATTACGCTCGTAAATCTGGACGTATAAATGTTTAAATTTTTAATATGCTCAGTTAAAAATATGTTGCCAACACTTATTTTTTAAATATTTTTTTTAAATTTGAAACAGAAAAAAATACAATAATTCAATTTTTTAATGCAGTTTTTAAGGTGGGAATTTATCCTTAAAGGTGTTTTCTTTTCAAGTTTTCAGCTTGACAAGTTAAATAACTTGTGATGTAATTTATAGCTATTATTTTTATTTATGTGGAAGTGTCATAGAATACACATCATAAATTGTTTGACAAGTTCTCCAGTTACTAAGAATTGAGTCTTTTATGTTAAGATGATGATCAGTATCTTAACAACATCAGAAACTTTTGTCTTTTATGTCAAAAAACGAGAAAAATTCTAATAATATAACAATGACAATCTCCAAACTATAATTTTTAAAATAATTTTCGTACTTTAAAATTATATTTTAAGCATAAATTTAGTAAGCTTTAAGCTTACTAAGCTTAATAAAAATAAATAATTTTGGATATTAGAGCTTAAAATGTGTTGAATTTAACATTAATTTCGCCTAGTATACATACAAAAATTTTAATCCTGTATATTTAGTATGCAAAATTATGCATTCTTATATCGAGTTTTCAGTGCAATTTAGACCAAAAAATATATTTTTTAAATTAATAACATTTTAATATACGAATTTTTAGTACTTTTAGTAAATTTTTCTTGTTGTTTTTGCCTTAAGAGCTTCTAAATGTCCTGGATTCCCCCCTTGTGAATTTTCAACCTTTTCAGCTTTTCGTGTAAACCTTAAATCTTAGAAGTCCCCAAAGAAATGTCTGTAGACGAAAGTTTAGAAGAGCAAGACAGACATTCAATGGGGGATCGATCTTCCCTATCCATCTCTGAGGATGGAGAAGGATGGATGGATCGATTTTTATTCAACTATTATCCATGGATGAACCATAGAGATGCAGGTGTACCATTTTATCGAAAAATTATATTTCAAGTTCCAAAATTTACAACCGTGGATACTCCTTAAGTCTTTAATACATTTCTGTTGAAACACGACTCCATTATTATTCAGTTGTTATAAATTCTGGATTATTATTCTGTCGACAGCCCTCCTGGGTCCTTTTACTATTCAATTTGATTATACTGACCGCCATTTACAGCAATGGAATGACCAAATTTCGGAGAGATTGTTAACGAATTTCAAGCGATGATCGTAAAATTTCACTAATTATAAACTATTTACATAAAAATAAGAAAGATTTATTTATTTTTTTGAATATTTATGAATAATTTTAAGTAAAATTAGTCATTAAACATCTTATAATCTTCAATTCTTAACAATGAAACCAAACTCTAGTCAGATTTATGGTGCTAGGTAGATAAAATTGATTGAATCAGTATGATTTGGTGGTTTTATTTACTTTTTAAGCTCTACTTATACATAAAAATCAAAGAATTACAGGCTAGACTTCATGTATAATTTAAAGGATCTACTATATTATCTATACGCCAATACGCAGACTACGTATGAAACTTGTATGAAGTAATTTCCATAATGCAGCCCATATACACGTTTAAAAATATAAATTATATAAATTATCGACTCGACCAATAAAGAAATAGTTTATAAAGTTGAATTTGATGCAACTAACAAGAATTTAATTTAAAAAAAAAAGTTACTTTTCGAAGCTCCAATTTAAGTATTTAAAGGAGGGAGGAAAAAAAAGCAATTTTAAACTGTAATAAGATTAAAATTTTGTTAAATTTAAATTATTTTTTATAAAAAATTTACTTAAAACTTTAATAAAACTGAATTTTTAGTGTTTATTGCCATATCAAACATCGCTTTTTAACGAGAATCTCCTTGTCAAAGTTGATAAAATCGATACCTCAGGGAATAATGGCAAATACGTATCCATGAACGAGGCAACAAGTGTATATACATGTATATATGCTTGCTAGATATTTCATTTTAAAAGAATATTCTTTTAAAATGAAATATTCATCAATCTACTAGAAGAGAATCATCGATCCTTGAATAGTACTTTCGTTAATTAACTCGTAAGTTCATTTGGGATTTACTGTGATTCTGTTACTTCTGTCAAGCAATAATAGAAGCGATGTTTGATATTTGAATTACATATAAACTAACACGATATGATTTCAAACGTAAATGAATTCACCGCTAAGAGCATTGAGTATTATATAAGAAAAAGATAGAGTAAGCGCTTCATCCATCCCACCTTTAAACACGATTTTATAAAAATAATATTAATTAAACAGAAAATTTTTAACTAATTACTAGGATATTTGATTAACTTTAATTATTATTTATTCGTCTACACGCACCAAGTTTTATCCAATTATATAATTTAAGTAAATTTTGAAAATATAATAAATTAAATAAAAAAAAATTGGAGTTAAAAGATAATGGCATATAGGAAAATTACAATTAAGTAAATTATTACGGTTAAGTACTTTAAATAAAGGGAGAAAAATGAAAGAAATGGCGATAATTTGATGAAATTAATTTACCTCTTAAAAGAGTGTTTGCTACTTAATTGATAAGACGAGGAAGAAAATATTTTCGAGAAAAATCATATTTGCAATTACATTATCTTTTCTAGTATATAAATAATTAAGCGTAATGTTATCATTAATTCATCATCATTCAAGAGAAACTTTAACCAAATCATTGTTAATAATTCATTCGAGAGTAAATTAAACTCATTCAAACGATATACTCGAAATTTATAGATAATTCTACATAATTATATATTTTTTATTATATATATACAGATATATAGCCTATATATATTGGTATCAGAACTAGTGACGTCGTTAGCCATATAAATTCGATATGACACAAGTTTCTTTTCTGTAGACGTGATCAACTTATGAAATAGGAAGTAACTTGAAGAAGAAGAATTTCTTTTTTAATACATAAAAATTAAATATATTTATTTTATAAATGAATATTTATAATTTAAGAGATAACCTACCAGTTAGATCCACGAAATAGCGAAAAGTTTGCATATTTTGTGCCCTTATGCGTGAATTTAAAAATGTGCTCTCTGCTGGTGTGCGCATTATCCGACATCGACAGACAACACTACCTCAGAAGTATTTCCGGCTTCCATTATTGGTCGAAGGTTTCATTGAGGATGATCTTCGTACTAGGAGACCAGTGGTTTGTGTGCTTCTCACTCTCACCAGACGGGAACGTCTAAAGTTTCGTGTCCACTGGACCCAGGAACAATGGGCACCTCTTCTCTTCACAGATGATTCCAGTGGTTTGCTCTTCGGAGCGATTTAGAAAAACTCTAATCTGGATGATAGCGAGTACATCATCCCTCAAACTTACTCGATTGCAAAGGGATACACGACTTGGTATTATGGTTATGACATCATCAAGGATTGTGGATCAATATCTTGAAACGAATTTGATTCAGCACATTTTCCCAATCTCATTCCTATAGAGCACGTTTGAGATAGTCTAGGGATAGGTGTTTAGTCCCTTCAATCCCCCTCCTGAAATCTCCAGGGTCTCCAACTGGGCCATGTTTTGATCAATTTCCTCATAAACGGTATGAAACAAAGCTATGAGGCATGCCTCACAGCTGTAAAAGATAATACGCCAAAGTAAATTTTGTATATCACGTTGGGGATCTTTTTCAAACTTGCACGCCATCGCCTATTTCTTGCATTAAATTAGGTATCTTAACAACTCATTCCTATACTTTACTTCTACCAAATTTTACGTATATTAAGCATCGAATTACGATTTTATAAAAGAATTTAGTTCTTGATCCCTTTATATTGCAATGCAGTGTAACATACGATTAGGCTAATATATAGTTTAAATTATATTTTATACTAAAATTCTGTTAAATTTGAAATTTTTTTATGATTATGACAGAGAATATAATTTTTGTTTTTAATTTGTAATTTATTTTAACGACATGATTGGTTATTTTTGAATATTTTTACTACTAGAACCAATCATCGTTCAGACAGTAACGCTTCTAACCAATCAATTTAAATTCGATTTTTATGTGTTTTAATCTTCGTTATTTTGCGGAGGACTGCCTATATTTATTACAATTTTTTAAATTGAATTTATTTCGTTTCTACTGTTTTTGGAAGCAAATTTTAAAACCATTTTAACTTATTTCTACGTTTTTAAGCTATTTTTAATTATATACGACTTTTACTGTTTTTTAAGAATAATAATAAAATGTAAATACCGTGTTTTAGAATGTGAACATTTAATTTATATTTTAAAAAATCATTAAAAACAACCTAGTTTAATCATTAAAATAAAAAAAAAGCAGGAAAGTAATCAAAGACTTATGAAAAATAAACTCCAATTATACATATTCAGAATTTTTTTTTAAAAAAAACATTATTTTACATTTTAAATAATAGAAAATAATGTTTTTTTTTTAAATTAATTAAATTTGACAAATTCCTTGTTATAAGATGAAAGATAAATAAAACTTATATTAGAAATGCGTGAGAAATTAACCAAAACATATTTATTTTTTCCAAATAGAATGAATGTTTTTTATTTGTTTTAAATGAAATTATTATTATTTTTTTTTATCTTTTAATATATAAATCTCTTATTTGTTAAGGATTTTACAATCATTTTTTCCTCAATTTTATGCCTTTTATTATCCTTTATATCGAGTTATAGAATTAAAAATTGCATTTTTTTAATTGCTAGAAAATTCATATTTAAAAGTAAAATTTTAAAATTAACTTGATATTGAGTCATTAAAAAAAATGTAGAATAAATTTATTTTGGGTTTAATTTAATTTATAGATCAATATCAATAGGTTTATAGCAATTGTTAGTTCATTAAATTGTTGGAATGATTGACATTCTATTACTTTATTCAGTTAGAGGCTCGAAAATGCTCTTAAATACCTTATTCACTGCTTAAAAATTATTTTAAAATTCGTTAAATGTATTAAAAATGCAAGGAAAAACACAGGGTTAATAGCATCTTCAGTACGCTTTCTACTTCATCAAGCAATTTAAAGATACTTGTTACACATTTTAAGTAACAATTTCTAGCGAAAATAACCGATATTAAATTGATTTTTTTCTACTTTTTGTGTGTAAAAATGTCAATATTTTCTTTAAATCTTTCACATGTTTCATTTTTTTTTATATTATTATTATTAATGGTTCTTCTATTTATTACTAAAAAAAATTTTTTTTGCGTGTATTTCGTTGAATGTATTTACAAAAGAAATTTTAATATCTTCACTTTAAATGTTATTTCAAATATTACTCTATTTATATAGTTAAATATTAAAGTAGTATCCCTTTAAAAAAATAACTTACGAGANTGTAAAGTATATAGCAACGAGAATTTAGTATAATTTCGGTACAAAACTCCAGAATACAAGTATACTTGATACGATCAATCAATCTCTAGAATCCATTTATGCTTCTGTAATACAAGTATAACAGATAAATTAACTTATTTAGCGATAATATACAGTTAATTTGTACTGTTGCAGAAACAATATCTAATTGTATTTGCTCTTCGTATAAGTTTACATGATACGATCAATTCATTATATGCTTCTGTAATAGTACAGATAGATAAATTAATCTACAAGAACCCAAATACTCTAGTATTTAAAGAGTATAGATAAAGCCCATAAGTTAACTATAGTATAATTCCAGGTTATCTCTACATAAATTAACATTTAATTTATACAGTACATGTTGAAGAATTAATCTAGAATCTGTAGATGAAGTTTTTGAAGGTATAAATAAAGAAAAGAAACACGACAGTGATAAATTTTGTATTATTTATATATCGTAGATTCTTGTAGAATAGTAAATGGTGTAGAGAAAACTTTCTCATAAAATAAAAAGTTATATATATATATGTTTTTTTTTGTTACTGCAGATGTATTATTCAATATTATTACTGTTTATGTATGTCATCGATGACACGTATATGATATGATCGAATATGTAAAAGTGATTGATTGCATCACTTTGCTTATATATCTTCATCTGATGATGACTTTCTTAGTGAAGAAATATGTTCTTGAAATGGTTTCATGCGTAAATTTCATTATCTTTTCTAGTATATAAATAATTAAGCGTAATGTTATCATATATTTACCCCTCTTTAACTGAAAAATTTAGGAAAAATAATGCATGATTTTTAATGTTTATCCTTCGCTTTACCCAAGATAATTAATTGTTTTTTCTTTTTTGCGTTATAAATACGTCAAAAAATAAAGAAAGAATGAGCATTATGTCTATATTATATTGTATAACGACTCTTGATATAGTGACTACACGATATAGCGAACAATTTACGTGTACACGTAGTTATTCTATTACAATATGTATTTAATTATCTATAAATTAAAACGATTAGCATAAGTATGCGTATGTATGTCTGTCTGTCTAAGTATATACACACACAATATGGATATGTTGTATATACTTATAGATAAGTAGACCTATATACGACACACCCATGTTGTGTATATATAATTTATATATTCTATGATACATCCACACTTCGCTAATTTTATTCGTGCTTAATTTATTTATAAATATAATTAAATTTAATGCCATTTTAATGGGGAATATTACCTGAAGAGTAAATATTTTTCTATAACTTTTTATACAGTTTTAACAAGAAAAATACGACTATTAACCATTTAGACGAGGTAGGAGAAGGGGGAAAAGGCTATTTAACAAATATAAGAGCTTTTAAAACTCAATTTTACGAATTATAATTATTTATTTACTAATTACGCTCGTAAATCTGGACGTATAAATGTTTAAATTTTTAATATGCTCAGTTAAAAATATGTTGCCAACACTTATTTTTTAAATATTTTTTTTAAATTTGAAACAGAAAAAAATACAATAATTCAATTTTTTAATGCAGTTTTTAAGGTGGGAATTTATCCTTAAAGGTGTTTTCTTTTCAAGTTTTCAGCTTGACAAGTTAAATAACTTGTGATGTAATTTATAGCTATTATTTTTATTTATGTGGAAGTGTCATAGAATACACATCATAAATTGTTTGACAAGTTCTCCAGTTACTAAGAATTGAGTCTTTTATGTTAAGATGATGATCAGTATCTTAAGAACATCAGAAACTTTTGTCTTTTATGTCAAAAAACGAGAAAAATTCTAATAATATAACAATGACAATCTCCAAACTATAATTTTTAAAATAATTTTCGTACTTCAAAATTATATTTTAAGCATAAATTTAGTAAGCTTTAACCTTGCTAAGCTTGATAAAATTAAATAATTTTGGATATTAGAGCTTAAAATCTGCTGAATTTAACATTAATTTCGCCTAGTATACATACAAAAATTTTATTCCTGTATATTTAGTATGCAAAATTATGCATTCTTATATCGAGTTTTCAGTGCAATTTAGACCAAAAAATATATTTTTTTTCTATATAAATCTGGCTTTATATTATAATTTAGTGTGGCTGGCTTATATTATAATAAAGTCTGGCTGACTTTATATTATAATTTAGTGGAAGAGAAGGGTCTATTATATGTTATTGCTTAGGCCACAAGTCTTCCCATCAAACTACTATAAAATAAAATATTTAATGCTTCAGTCTAAATTAAAAAAGTATGCTACAGAGAAAATATAGATTACAATTAGACCTATTTATTAAATGAACATGTTTAAACATGTTTATTCTTGTTTAATAAAGTCTGTTTTTGTTTGTTAGTTAATAAATACAACTTTAATAACGTGCATCACAGTAATATTTTGGAATACAATTAAGTAGAGTAATTATTAGGAAGGTTTTCAGGTTTACATTAAATTTATTAAATTAAATTTAATAAAATATTTAAATTATATTATTATAAGCTAACTTTAAAATATTTCTCTATGTAGAACACTCTAAAATATATTTAAATTAAAAAACTACATAATTAAAAATATATTTTATAGCCTATATAAAAATGTTCAGCAAATATTTTAAACGATAAATAAATATAATATAAATAAATAATAACATTTTTAATGATTGAAACGTCACTTTAACCTCCGGGAGAATGTAAAAGTGTAACTCAACCGTGACACCTCATTAAAGTCTTATTAATAATTAGAATATGTCAATTAATACCAATTTATATTCTATTCATCACAGTAGACGGGGTGTAGAGATGCGTGTTTATCACCCTGTGATAAAAAATTATCTTAATTTTTTAATGGTAAATGCTTTATTGATGTTAATTATCCAAGAATTTCATTAATTCCCTAGCTAAATACCACGCTTACATTAAATATTTAATGCGATAAGTGCCATTATTTTGATCATTTTTAAGTTAAATTTTTAAATATTTCATAACTTTGCTGCTTAATTATAAATTAATCATATTTACTTCGACATGACCTGTATTTTTCTAGTTATTCATCCATCTTCCTACGTTTCCTTCCTATGGTTAACAATGTATAGTCATGTAATAAAAGTTTCTTTGCTTGTTTAACCACTGATAAATCATCTTATTCTTTGAATGGTTGATTCAATAGAAAATGGATGAACATCCGCAGCAATCTGAATTGNCTTAAAACTTTAATAAAACTGAATTTTTAGTGTTTATTGCCATATCAAACATCGCTTTTTAACGAGAATCTCCTTGTCAAAGTTGATAAAATCGATACCTCAGGGAATAATGGCAAATACGTATCCATGAACGAGGCAACAAGTATATATATATATGTATATATGCTTGCTAGATATTTCATTTTAAAAGAATATTCTTTTAAAATGAAATATTCATCAATCTACTAGAAGAGAATCATCGATCCTTGAATAGTACTTTCGTTAATTAACTCGTAAGTTCATTTGGGATTTACTGTGATTCTGTTACTTCTGTCAAGCAATAATAGAAGCGATGTTTGATATTTGAATTACATATAAACTAACACGATATGATTTCAAACGTAAATGAATTCACCGCTAAGAGCATTGCGTATTATATAAGAAAAAGATAGAGTAAGCGCTTCATCCATCCCACCTTTAAACACGATTTTATAAAAATAATATTAATTAAACAGAAAATTTTTAACTAATTACTAGGATATTTGATTAACTTTAATTATTATTTATTCGTCTACACGCACCAAGTTTTATCCAATTATATAATTTAAGTAAATTTTGAAAATATAATAAATTAAATAAAAAAAAATTGGAGTTAAAAGATAATGGCATATAGGAAAATTACAATTAAGTAAATTATTACGGTTAAGTACTTTAAATAAAGGGAGAAAAATGAAAGAAATGGCGATAATTTGATGAAATTAATTTACCTCTTAAAAGAGTGTTTGCTACTTAATTGATAAGACGAGGAAGAAAATATTTTCGAGAAAAATCATATTTGCAATTACATTATCTTTTCTAGTATATAAATAATTAAGCGTAATGTTATCATTAATTCATCATCATTCAAGAGAAACTTTAACCAAATCATTGTTAATAATTCATTCGAGAGTAAATTAAACTCATTCAAACGATATACTCGAAATTTATAGATAATTCTACATAATTATATATTTTTTATTATATATATACAGATATATAGCCTATATATATTGGTATCAGAACTAGTGACGTCGTTAGCCATATAAATTCGATATGACACAAGTTTCTTTTCTGTAGACGTGATCAACTTATGAAATAGGAAGTAACTTGAAGAAGAAGAATTTCTTTTTTAATACATAAAAATTAAATATATTTATTTTATAAATGAATATTTATAATTTAAGAGATAACCTACCAGTTAGATCCACGAAATAGCGAAAAGTTTGCATATTTTGTGCCCTTATGCGTGAATTTAAAAATGTGCTCTCTGCTGGTGTGCGCATTATCCGACATCGACAGACAACACTACCTCAGAAGTATTTCCGGCTTCCATTATTGGTCGAAGGTTTCATTGAGGATGATCTTCGTACTAGGAGACCAGTGGTTTGTGTGCTTCTCACTCTCACCAGACGGGAACGTCTAAAGTTTCGTGTCCACTGGACCCAGGAACAATGGGCACCTCTTCTCTTCACAGATGATTCCAGTGGTTTGCTCTTCGGAGCGATTTAGAAAAACTCTAATCTGGATGATAGCGAGTACATCATCCCTCAAACTTACTCGATTGCAAAGGGATACACGACTTGGTATTATGGTTATGACATCATCAAGGATTGTGGATCAATATCTTGAAACGAATTTGATTCAGCACATTTTCCCAATCTCATTCCTATAGAGCACGTTTGAGATAGTCTAGGGATAGGTGTTTAGTCCCTTCAATCCCCCTCCTGAAATCTCCAGGGTCTCCAACTGGGCCATGTTTTGATCAATTTCCTCATAAACGGTATGAAACAAAGCTATGAGGCATGCCTCACAGCTGTAAAAGATAATACGCCAAAGTAAATTTTGTATATCACGTTGGGGATCTTTTTCAAACTTGCACGCCATCGCCTATTTCTTGCATTAAATTAGGTATCTTAACAACTCATTCCTATACTTTACTTCTACCAAATTTTACGTATATTAAGCATCGAATTACGATTTTATAAAAGAATTTAGTTCTTGATCCCTTTATATTGCAATGCAGTGTAACATACGATTAGGCTAATATATAGTTTAAATTATATTTTATACTAAAATTCTGTTAAATTTGAAATTTTTTTATGATTATGACAGAGAATATAATTTTTGTTTTTAATTTGTAATTTATTTTAACGACATGATTGGTTATTTTTGAATATTTTTACTACTAGAACCAATCATCGTTCAGACAGTAACGCTTCTAACCAATCAATTTAAATTCGATTTTTATGTGTTTTAATCTTCGTTATTTTGCGGAGGACTGCCTATATTTATTACAATTTTTTAAATTGAATTTATTTCGTTTCTACTGTTTTTGGAAGCAAATTTTAAAACCATTTTAACTTATTTCTACGTTTTTAAGCTATTTTTAATTATATACGACTTTTACTGTTTTTTAAGAATAATAATAAAATGTAAATACCGTGTTTTAGAATGTGAACATTTAATTTATATTTTAAAAAATCATTAAAAACAACCTAGTTTAATCATTAAAATAAAAAAAAAGCAGGAAAGTAATCAAAGACTTATGAAAAATAAACTCCAATTATACATATTCAGAATTTTTTTTTAAAAAAAACATTATTTTACATTTTAAATAATAGAAAATAATGTTTTTTTTTTAAATTAATTAAATTTGACAAATTCCTTGTTATAAGATGAAAGATAAATAAAACTTATATTAGAAATGCGTGAGAAATTAACCAAAACATATTTATTTTTTCCAAATAGAATGAATGTTTTTTATTTGTTTTAAATGAAATTATTATTATTTTTTTTTATCTTTTAATATATAAATCTCTTATTTGTTAAGGATTTTACAATCATTTTTTCCTCAATTTTATGCCTTTTATTATCCTTTATATCGAGTTATAGAATTAAAAATTGCATTTTTTTAATTGCTAGAAAATTCATATTTAAAAGTAAAATTTTAAAATTAACTTGATATTGAGTCATTAAAAAAAATGTAGAATAAATTTATTTTGGGTTTAATTTAATTTATAGATCAATATCAATAGGTTTATAGCAATTGTTAGTTCATTAAATTGTTGGAATGATTGACTTTCTATTACTTTATTCAGTTAGAGGCTCGAAAATGCTCTTAAATACCTTATTCACTGCTTAAAAATTATTTTAAAATTCGTTAAATGTATTAAAAATGCAAGGAAAAACACAGGGTTAATAGCATCTTCAGTACGCTTTCTACTTCATCAAGCAATTTAAAGATACTTGTTACACATTTTAAGTAACAATTTCTAGCGAAAATAACCGATATTAAATTGATTTTTTTCTACTTTTTGTGTGTAAAAATGTCAATATTTTCTTTAAATCTTTCACATGTTTCATTTTTTTTTATATTATTATTATTAATGGTTCTTCTATTTATTACTAAAAAAAATTTTTTTTGCGTGTATTTCGTTGAATGTATTTACAAAAGAAATTTTAATATCTTCACTTTAAATGTTATTTCAAATATTACTCTATTTATATAGTTAAATATTAAAGTAGTATCCCTTTAAAAAAATAACTTACGAGATATATTGGGCACCATTTTTCTGAATAATTTCTCTAGAAGAATGCAAGAAAATGCATTATTTAAGCGGCATTTTTGCACGAAAAAAAAAATGCAATTTTATGCTAATATTTATTGAATTTTTTTCCCTTATTTCCGATTGTTTTTATTGTTATCATCCATCTAAAGAGTTGTTGTAACGTGTAACTTTCGTTCACTTAGATATAATTAGAAGTTATATACGAAGACATTTGCAATAATAACCCTGGGTAATGATGTGACGAAACAAAGTAAGAAATGTGACTCTCTTTTATTATTTTCTCTCTCTCTCTCTAACGTCATTAAGAACGTGTTTTCGGTAGAAGGAACGAAGAAACTATGTAGTAAAGTGCTTATTTGTGAAGACACTTAACATAGAAACCTATAATTAGATATTTATTCAAACATATTAACCATTTAACAGTATAACGCGTTAAATTTTCATGGCTTAACAGAGTACCTCCTCTCGCTCTAATTTGCAGTAACGTTAAACCGAGATACATTCCAGTACTACAATTAGCTTGAAACATATGGTTCAGTCACCAAACAGTAAAGTTACTAATGCTAATTTAATGTACGTATGTTTACTTTATCAAAATTCACTTTACCACGCCAAATTTCAGGATAATTTATTAAATATAATGTATTTTTTTTAATCATCTCGAGTGCAACATGAATACTCTCTCTTCTCCTTTAAACTATTCTATTATTAAGATGAGAGAACGACTCAAAATAAGTTAAATATGATATAAATTTAGAAATATATAATAAATAATAAATTAGGAAACTTAGAAATGTTAGTATAAAAATAAAAAAATGTGAAGAAATTAAAGGAATTTATCAATCTTCTCTATCGTCCAAGATGCTATATATAACTCTTGCAACTAACAGCCAATAGCAGTGAACGATACAAGATAAATTAAACATATTTATCACCTTTCTTGCTCTCTTCTTACACTTGACTTCTAACTTCAACTCGTTACTTCTGTAATTTTCTTTTCTCTTTTATTTTTCTTTTCCACTCTGGAAATCTTACATGAATAAATTTCTTGTAATTTTAGTGTTATTTTCAACATATATTACCGACAAACAGATAATATTGACATAAAATATAGAAAATGACATATATTAATGACAAATTCTCTAGAGGTCAAAGTTATTAATAATAACTTCCACCATTTCCTGACTAGCTGACGAATGGATGTTCTGAAAGTTTAGTCGCAAATATGATTTACTTCTTTCTTTATCCAGAACTTTTTAATTTATTTTCCTTCGTTTATAAATCCTTAAATCAATTATTGCTGATAATTATAAAATAATTATCGTGCGGTTAACTTGAGTCACTTTCGAATGATTGATTTTTCTAATTTATTATCTTATCAATTTACTTGAACTGTTTGAACTTTAAAGCTAAATTTTTGCGCTTTGTCAGACGTTTATGCTTATAAATTTCACTGAATTTTGCGAGTAAAAATCTCTTCGTTATTTAAAATTATTAATGATAAATCATAAATTTGATTTGTAAGATAATTATTGATTGATGTATGTAAATTTCTATGGGTTTGCTTTCACGAATCTGACATTTCATACGAGTAATTTAAACAATTCATCCAATTAAATTATATGGAGTCGAAAAATAACCAATGATAGACAATCTTACAAAAATTTAGCTTTTATACTGTAAACAGTCAGTAGGATCTATCATAGGCACTCTTATTCACAGACATTTTCAGGGTCTATGTGATGCTCTATGTTGCAGAAAGCATCTCTAAATTGCTTATTAATTGCTGTACAACAGCATACTTTACAATATATCGGAGCAATAAATCTTAATGTACAGTACATTTACAGCGTTATTTATTATTTAGCTACTCATTTAATATCCATTGAAGCACTCATTGGAAAGTTTAAATATTTTACCTAGTTTATATATTATTTTTGTGTACGCTTTATCTAAAATCATTCCTAAGTATTGTATAATATTAATTTTACAATAAAATGTAAAGTATATTAACTAGAAAATGTTTTAAAAATATATTATATAATAATTTTAAGAAATGTTTCTAAATTTTGTAGTTATAAACAGTAATTCCCTACATAGAAGTCAGAGTAACGTATTTATCTTACTAATTCTACAAGGAATAGCGAATAGAGAATATAAAATATTCTATTTATTTTCTGTTTTAATCAGTTTGTTTACGGCTTTTGATAATATTTATTTAATTATTTTAGGATTTGATAGAAAATATATACTATTTTTGATGAAGTCATTTGACAGGAAAGAAAATTTTCTCAATTACATTTGATTTTATCATTCGGGAGACGAATTTAATTCGTTGAAGAATTGATGAAAAATATCTTCAACGAAGAAATTTCATCTTAATTATGCATTTTATAAATAGGAAATTCTTATTTCTCGAAAGTTTTCTTATTGCTTTGTAAATAAAATATCATGGCAACGTATCGATATCATTTCTTTAATAGTTATCATCTGTCGTTTCATGTGTCATATTATCTTTAAACGATATTTTAAAAATCTGCTTCATTCTATTATTTAAAGAAAAGTAATTTAAATATTAAATTATTTTTAATATTTAAATGTAAAGTGTGATAAAAATATCTCTCCGATTTTCCTCATTAATGATAACATTTTTGAAATTTTTATATAAGCAAAATTTGATAATCCCACTTTTATTTCCTAAAAATTTTGCACACAAAATAAATGTAATAATTGCTGAACAGATGTATATAACATATTTTTAAACTAGTTTCTACTTATTTAAATGAATAATTACTTTCTATGATAACATTATCAATGAGAATTACTATGATTTATAGCTTCAAATCAATTTACTGATGAATGAATGTATTATCTGTATAATTTTTTCCCCGTTTGGCTTCAAAATTGCATAAAGCTGATTTCTTATAAAAGCATTATTTAAATTTAATCCCAGTTTCCTTTCTAACAATCGAACGGATGGTTAAACATGTTGTATTTTCAATCCAATATATGAATATCAAAAATACAGTAGTTGTAAACAATAATTTTAAAAGCTTTAATACAATTTTTGCCAAGGGTATTATCAATTTAATATATATTCTATCTAGTAGAGAAAATGTTTTTTACTTGTATTAGAAAGAATTAAGTTTAATGTAGGCACTCGCATTATTACTTAATAAACAATTTTTGTGAGAAGAAATAAAACTAAAAGATATATATATATATATATATATTCACACCAANGAAACGAGAAGATGCTGAAGTATATCGGAAACAGTTAACGGATAAATACATTGCAGGCTTCACTGCAATGCTCGTAATTGTCGTGCAGGAAAGCCAACTTTAGCTTGCTCCGAGATGGCTTTCCTTTTGAAAAAAATATATTTTAAAATTAAACAGCATTCGTGTAGTTTATTTTCATTAAGAAAACATAAATAGAATTTTTAAAAATAATTATATATAAAGATAAATTATTCTTACGTTGATTAATTGCATGAAACACTAGAAAATTAAAGAATGATGGAAGTAATAAATTTGAAATTAGTTGTAAAAGAATATAATGAGATATGATATATATATTTTAATAATGACATTCCCGAAAGGAGAAAATAAAAACTCTTTTATTCAAATAATTATATGCAAATAATTTAAATTCTTCAAGTTCTAAAGGATTCTTTGCATAAACAAATGTTGATTATTTTATAACAAAAAATATTCATTTCGACTCTAAACTGAGTAAATATATTATTTATTTGAGAATAATATACACTTAAATTAGTTTTTTCAATTTTTATTCCGACTTTATCTACGCTTTTATGTAATATAATTTTTCAAAGTAAATATAATCATTTCAGTTGATAATTCTAATCTATAAACGTGATGAAACCTGCTTAATAAGTGAGTTATATATACTGATCCACATATAAGTTAAATGTAAAGTATATAGCAACGAGAATTTAGTATAATTTCGGTACAAAACTCCAGAATACAAGTATACTTGATACGATCAATCAATCTCTAGAATCCATTTATGCTTCTGTAATACAAGTATAACAGATAAATTAACTTATTTAGCGATAATATACAGTTAATTTGTACTGTTGCAGAAACAATATCTAATTGTATTTGCTCTTCGTATAAGTTTACATGATACGATCAATTCATTATATGCTTCTGTAATAGTACAGATAGATAAATTAATCTACAAGAACCCAAATACTCTAGTATTTAAAGAGTATAGATAAAGCCCATAAGTTAACTATAGTATAATTCCAGGTTATCTCTACATAAATTAACATTTAATTTATACAGTACATGTTGAAGAATTAATCTAGAATCTGTAGATGAAGTTTTTGAAGGTATAAATAAAGAAAAGAAACACGACAGTGATAAATTTTGTATTATTTATATATCGTAGATTCTTGTAGAATAGTAAATGGTGTAGAGAAAACTTTCTCATAAAATAAAAAGTTATATATATATATGTTTTTTTTTGTTACTGCAGATGTATTATTCAATATTATTACTGTTTATGTATGTCATCGATGACACGTATATGATATGATCGAATATGTAAAAGTGATTGATTGCATCACTTTGCTTATATATCTTCATCTGATGATGACTTTCTTAGTGAAGAAATATGTTCTTGAAATGGTTTCATGCGTAAAATTTATCAATTAAATTAATTAGAAACGTTTATTTTAATTATCAAAATAAGTTTCGAGTGGTACATAAAATGAATAATTTGATAAAAAGAAACTTTTCCTAAGCGAAAATTAATTTTTATGCTAGCATATTTTATCAATTAAGCTTACAGTTGTTGATTATGGTTAATATTTTAAGAATTTAAATTGAATAAAATGGTATTTAATTATGTTTAATAAGTAAATAAAACAGGTTGCTTTAATATAATTTTATGTTTAATTAAATTGAAATTTTACGAAATCGTTCAATTAACGATTATAAATGGTTAGAAATCGTTCGATAATTAGATTTTAAACGTTAAACCGCTAATAACCTAACAATTATCGAATTTCTACTGATAAATCAATACATTCGAACTGGAGTTTATGCACTATTCAATTATGTTTTAATCCATTTAAACGTTGTTAAATGCTCGTCTTATCTTTGTATCGTTGCAGGTAAACGTGAATTGGGAACTGAGTGATACATTATGTGATTTCTACATAGCCTTAGACGTAACTTGCAGCACTGCTTCAATTTTCAATTTAGTAGCCATTAGCATAGACAGGTAGGTTTGAAGTTTTTTTATAAAACACGCCTAAATCTATGTATTTTTACAGGAAGTTGTTGTTCTATTGCAGGTTTATAGCCGTGACTCAACCAATTAAATATTCCAAACACAAAAATAACAATAGGGTGATTTTAACTATAGCAATAGTATGGATTGTATCGGCAGCTATAGGTTCTCCAATAGTTTTGGGATTAAATACGACCCCCGAAAGAACACCTCAACTTTGTATCTTTTACAATTCAGACTTTATTATTTATTCATCGCTCAGTTCGTTTTACATTCCGTGTTTAGTGATGGTATTTCTCTATTATAAAATATTCAAAGCAATCCATGAAAGAGCTAGAAAAGCGGCGGCAAAGAAATCCAAGCAGGCAGATCTAAGGCCCAGTCTAGTGATCGAAAACACAGCCCAAACGCAACCACTTCAAGAAACGACACTGACAATAGCCAGTAATCAGGCAAAGGATAATAAAACTCAGCAGTTGCAGATTGTAGTCGAAGCCGATGCCGTGACTACAAACACCGGAAGCGGAAGCCAGGAGGACGAAGAGTACGACATACCAGAAACAAGGAGGGTATCGGATGCGGACGAATGCCACATCATACCTAACGAGAAGGCTCCGAATTTTGCAATGAGTTCTGTTAGGAAAGACAGTGAACCAATAGGTGCCAATGGTACAACGGATTCAGGCTACGTTGCTTCTAACGTAGAAGAAACGCAGTTTTTCGAGAATCCACATGTGAACGTACCCTCTCAGAGCTTGGTACCCATAGACGTCAAATGCAACAATCGCTCACCGGAGTCTAAAAATAACGGTTCGGCCAAATCGGTGGATATTTCGAGAAGGAGCGGTTGTGACAGTCACGAGCCATCACTGCGTCTTCCTCATATCAAAAAATCCCGATTTAATTTGGGTAAGAAGCACAAGAGCAGCAGGAAGAAACGAGAGAAAGCATCAGCCAAACGTGAAAGGAAAGCCACAAAAACTTTAGCCATCGTTTTAGGTATGAAAAATTTTCACTTTTCTTAATTTAAATTCATTAAAAACTGTCTTTATTTTTCCACTTTTCGTTATTAAATTGTCTTTATTATTGTCATAAATGCCAATTTTTTTGTAGAGTCGTTTGATGAGATCGATAGGATTACTCAACTTTTATATCATTATTAAAAAAGAAAAACTTTTCTAACATAAGCTGTCTTAAAAGAAGATCATTTAATACTTTACTCTTCTCCAAATAAACACGATTTTTCTAATGAAATCTCATAACTATCGAGCTGCTTTTTTATTTTTCGGATGACAATTCTACACTCGAGAGCGCAATAGATTGCAATGACAAGGAAAATCTTTCAATCTTCCGATAAGAAGAGAAAAAAAGTCCAATAAAAATGCCAAATATTTTAAATATAAAAACTCTAAAATTATTATTTAATATTAAAATAAATCCAGAATATATATATCTTAAATGACACTAACCATACTTCCAGATGCACTTCGCGACACTCGCTTACCATCATCAATAACGATTAAGATGTAGTTCAGTAAGAACCAGAGGTTCTTAACCTGGGGTACACGCACCCCCGTAGTACGAAACTTTAATAAAATGTACTAATATTAAATATTTTTAATCGTTTAATTTACAACCGAAAATGGTTCCTACTCCCTCAAATAAAAAAATATTTAATGAAGTTTTCTGTAGGGAGTACGAGAGTGTAGTCTAAAGGTTTAAGAACCACTGCTACAGACTACTATTTAATCTATATTTACAAATTAATATGTAAATTTTTTATGTTTCAGGTGTATTTTTGATATGTTGGGTGCCGTTCTTCACGTGCAATATTATGGATGCGATATGTATAAAGTTACAAAGTGCAGATTGTAGACCCGGTATAACGGCATTCTTACTAACGACATGGCTCGGATACATGAACAGTTGTGTAAATCCTATAATATACACTATATTTAATCCAGAATTTAGGAAAGCTTTCAAGAAGATATTGATGGAACCATGCAAATGAGAAAAGAAGTGAAAAATTTTTCGGAAGTAAAAGCAAAAAAAAAAAAGGAAAATATATTATATCTTCTGTTCTCCTATTGAAATAATCATCAATCTAGACATACAAATATTGACTTTAGACGAGCAACTGACGTATAGTCTATAGACTTGTCACACTTACATCTATTCTTTTGTTTCTGTAACGCCCAAGGGAATTTCACTCACTAAACTTAATCCCCCCTCGAAGAAGAAGAAAAAGGGGAAAAGAAACACACACACAATCACACAAGGACTGCAATTCGTCACCGCTATTTCCTACATAATATTCTATATTAAGTTAGGAGAATTGAACTTTATGCAAAGAGCCCAAACAGCGTACAATTTCACTTTAATTTGTTATTTATATTTTAATTAATTTTATAAAATTAAGTTTCTAAACATTTAATTACATTCCTTCTTCGATTCTAAACGAGGAAACGTCTCAATATTTCACTAATTATTCGTTCTCCGAGGATAAAAATCTGTTTATAAAAGTGGAACATCTTGATATCTTTGTATAATAACGTGGTTCATTAATCATACAATGGATTAACCAGAGAAGAAGAAGAAGAAGAAGAAGAGGAGGAGAAAGAAGGATTGCTGCAGTTGTTAACAATAACTTAAATTATTCAAGAAAAGTAATAACTTTACACAGCTTGTTATTGTGAGTAGTTTCTTTGGGACGTATATAATCATTACAAGGAAAAAATAAAAACTCTTTTAAGAAGAAAAATGACTATTTTAAGAATTAAAACGAAAGAGAAAAAAAAGTATCCAATTTCAGGAAAGAAATTTAAAAAAATAAAAATGTTTTCAAGTTGTGATCAAATCTTAATCTCCTATTTTACGTGTGTAGCATCTATGAACAAGCTAGAGCGTGTGATATGCATATCGAAAAAAAAAATAATAATAATAAATATTGAAAATATTATTTTTTAGTCGTTTGTCTTATTAATTAAATATTAATTTAAAAAAAGGTAAATTATCTAACTTTATTAATTAATAAAAAAACGAGCGAAGACGTATAGGAAATTAGATACTCTCTCTCAATTAAACGTTTGAGAATGTCCTCGATTTTCGTTATAAATCGTTTAAAATATGCAATAAAAATTTACACACACTCAAACTAAAAAAAAAAAAAAGGAATGGAAAATAATGCGTACGTTTGTCTGTTCGTAAATTATCTCAAAAACTCGGATAAAAACTTTAATTTCGGGAATCAAATTAGAATAAGAAGAATTAAATACAAAAATTCGAATGCTAGAAATGTTTTTTTTCCCTTTAAAAATAAAGCAAGAAAAATCGTAAAAAATTCGAAAACAAAATCAAATTTTAAACTACTTCGAGTACAAGACATTACTTTTTAAAGATTTTCAACGTTAATATTTAACATTTAAATTTGTTTTTTTTTTAAGAATAAAAACAATTTAATTAAATTTATAATTATACATTCTGACATTTAATATAAAAATATAATCATAAATTAACCGTACATCAACATAAAAAAACAACGTATAAATTAGTCAAATTATTCATTTTAAATAAAAGATAAGAGTTAAAAAAATTAATAGTATAATTTTTAATAAATCAATATATATATATATTATATAT
>NW_019384343.1:511405-592847 GCF_000671375.1 Centruroides sculpturatus
TTCCGTTTTATATGAATTCCATGTTGTACGAGTCACTTAGATTTTACAAATACGTGAGCCATTCACAGCCCGGCACACGTATTTGTAAAATCTAAGTGACTCGTACAACATGGAATTCATATAAAACGGAAAAATCAAGAGTGTTATAGGGGGTCGACTGTATTGTTAATTACTTTTGTAATTTTTTTGTTATTTATTAAAATATCTGCATTCTTTTCTTATATCATTTAATATATGAAGTTCCAGATTGGAAAGTAATAAAAGACATTTAATATTAGATGTTGGAGAATATTGTGATAGGAAATTCAACTAAGGAGATATTAATTAATAATTAAATTCCATTCATAGTATAGGCAATAATTAAATTTGACACAATTTTTTTTTATATTAAATAAATAAATAAATATTTATTTATTTTATAATATCAATGAATTAATGATGACATTTTTCATTAATTTAGTTTCTGTATTTACATAAAACCTTGAAAAGTAATTAAGTAAAACAGAATTATTTGTATTCTAGACATAATTAAGGATTTAATTATATTTATTTTTCTTTTTATTCTTGAATAATTTAATTATTATTTATGTAAATTTTTTTGTCTTATGATTGATTGATGAATTTTATTATTCATTTATATATATAAATTTCTCTGTTATTTAGTAATGTGTCTTTTAAAAAATAGAAAATATTTAATTAATAAATTGTTACTAAATGTTTTATATTATCAGTAGAATACATAATATATTTAATAGTGGTTTATAGTACTATTAATAATATAATAGTATGTGTAGTAATATTTAAAATCAATAGTGTTTTTCGTTTATATAACATATCAGTTTATTATTATCAGGGATATATCCTATTCAGGGATCTAGGCTTCTGAAGAATTTAGGCTATTCAAGGGTGTAGGCTATTTAAGGATTTAGGCACTGTAGGATCTAGAAAGGAATAGAGTGAAGAGATGAAAAAGAGGAGGTTTCATTCTGTAGGTATTGAGCAGATAGAATGAATCAAAGTACGAAAATAAATAAAGTATTTGTTGAGAAATATTTACGTAGTAGTTGCAGTTACATAAGGTAACAGCTTAGTGAAGGCAATATAACACCTATGTAGTATTTACAAGCGTATGTATCAATATATAGTAATTTTTAGAATTACTGTAGAGTTGTTCGTATAGAAAATGGTGTAAAATAAAGTTGTTTTGAGTGTGTAATAAATAGTTTTATTTTATTTAAATATAAAAGATTTCTTAGAATGTCAGAAAATCTAGTAGAAAACTGTGTATCAGGTGTACGTAAAGTGACAGCCTGTAACTATATTTAATTGCACTTTTTAACGTTATTACGTAGAATTATTTATCTATTTTTATAAGAAATAGTAATGATATTTTACATTTAATTTCCTTTTTTCTTTCATTGTACTTTGTATTCTAATTATAATTTGCACTTAGAGAATCTCAGAGCATTTTACGAGTGTATCATTCATTTTAAAGTTAAAATTAAATAATTACTGACTATTCCATTGAAAGTAATTAGTTAAAATTAAAAAAAGAAGGGAGGAAAAACGTTATATAGAGATAATTAATAAAGTCTTTCTGAGAAATACAGTATTGGATATATTAAACAAGTGATTTTTAGATAAGGTATTCGGTTATAGCGATTCATTAAAAAGCAATTTTCCACTTAACATGTATTTTCTAATATTAAAGCTTGTTTAAAACTCTACTTAATCATTCCACGATTTAATTAGATTCTTTTAATTTTCATAAAATATCTTTGCTACAGAGTAACAAACCTCGCATTATTTTTTTCTCCTATGTGTAAAGTTGGTTCCGGTTTAAATTATTTTAATTTTAAAATTTTAATATATTAAATACAAAAAAAAAATCTGTTTATTATTTAAATTTTCATAAATTTTTTTAAAATTAAATATTTGGATGCAAAATTTAAAGGCGATTGTACGAAACTACAGGGTGGACCAAATATCAGTTAACCAATACGAGGAAAGTTAACTGACTTTTATGCCACCCCCACATACATATATCAATACAGATAAACAAATTTAGACAAGAAATTTAGGGATTTATTAAAGAGATATTAAAGAAATCAATAAATTATTGTATTAATATTTACAAGTCGACCCCCTATAACACTGTTGATTTTTCCGTTTTATATGAATTCCATGTTGTACGAGTCACTTAGATTTTACAAATACGTGTGCCGGGCTGTGAANTTGTAATTAACGACAACCCCATATGAAAATCTACTTTGTTATATGAAAAATGAAGACATAAGTAGAAAAATGATAAATAACATAGATCATTTGTATAAACACTACTGATACGTTCTTTTGGTAAGTGTAATGCACGCCAATTTGACGTAATTTTTTGGACTTGCTCGTTATAAAACTGAAGTAATGATATCAAATTGATGTAAAGGGTGCGTAAAGGTATATAATATAAAACGTACAGTACATTTGCTTTTAATATAAAAAATTATTTATTAATAATTAAACTTCTGTCATTTTTAAAGAAGGAAAAAAATGATCAAAATTAATATAATTTCATGCAATTCTTTTGAATTTTCATAGAAAATATGCTTGAAAATCTAGCAAAATTCGTTTTTTTTTGTATTAAAAAATTGATATTTTTCAACAGGAAACAAAGTAAAATCTTTATTTTTCAACACATGTGAGACATTTCCTCTATTTTCACTAAGAAAAGAAGAGAATAATTCGCATATTTCTTTGCGTATAAATTATTTATTGTATATGAAATTGCACTGAAGACAAGAGAGATAGAGAAAAACATATTTAAATGACTTTTTAAATAACTTTAAATTATTTAAAATGCTTTTTTTTCCAATTTCTTTTTTGTATAAGTTATTTCTGTATTAGTTACATTCCTTCAGCTTGGTCCGTTAGTCTCTTAATAAATTATTATTCTTCACTTAAAATGAAATCATTTAGATTTAGGATGATTGATGATGGTAGTTTTCCTATCTGATTTATTATCAAGAATATCAAACGACTAATTTAATTTCCGTATAAATGGATTAGAAATTATTTTTCTTTTGTTTTTAGACTCTTTAAACAAATGTAAATCTGTTAAATCATCCTTTATAAATAAAAACCGGAGAAATATATATATATATACATATATATTTAATTATAAACATGGATAAATTAATTAAATATTTTACGTTCCATTTGCCTTAATTTTAGTTGTAAAATAATTAATTTTCGAGATTTATTCATGTTTTTCGGACCAGTTTTTCTATATTATAGACGAAATTATCGTTAAAAAAATTCTTAAAATTAATTAATTACACTAGAAACAATTTAAGATTTTATTAAACACTAAACAAACCAAAATTTTAGCTTTTATTCCGATTTTAAGATGCAGAAATTCTATTTTTTTAATATACTCAACAGTCTTACTGATCCAAGAGGTATGTAAAGGTACAGGGTGGGCCAAAAGTAAATTAACCAATTAAACACGTGCCTTATTCAAATAATTAAGCAGCAGTTAATTTGTAAATGGTAAGTTTTTTATCGTGTTTCCACCAATTGTATTGGAAAACCCAGTATACAATTCGTATTCGTCAGTGTAACGCGCCAAACAAAATATAGTTAACCGACTTTTAGACCACCCTGTCTTTATAAAACAAATTTTTAAATTAAAATCAGTAAGAGTTCTATTGATAATTACTTAAATACGTTAGAAAAGTTCACAGAAATATGACTTAAGCATGCAATATACAGAAAATGAGTATTGATTGTTCGATGCCAAGAACATGCCAACAAATTCTCCACCCGTTTTGCTCGTATTAAAACAATTAAATTAATTTCAATTTATACATTATTATGAACTAAAAACAATATTTTTAAAACGTAAATTATGTCTTTATTATTTTTTGAAAAAGACAGAACATTTTTTGAATGACGTCTATGGCAAAGTTTGCAGTCATTACTCATTATGCACTGCATGAATCAAACTCATTTTGAAGACTTTAAACTTATTTTTAATATTTACTAAAGGCGTAGAGCATTCAAAAATTTCCATTTAAAGCATTTCACTCGTTTGATAAATGGAAACTGCTTCAAACAATAATCCAATAAGAAAAATAATAAAAATAAAATACCCTAGACACAAGATTCTTCCTACCCAGAAAGAAGAATTTGGATGACAATTTTACTATTTTTTTCCCTCATCTTTCCTCCTTATTTCCATCCTATGTACACACACATTAACTTCTAAATAAACTTTTACCCACTCATAGAATTTCCTCCCTTTAGAAAACATACCTTTGCTTTTATCATATCAACAAGATAGTTGACTCTTAATAATATATCATCCGATTTTTCATTTTATTTTATATTTTTATATTATTTAAATTATTTAAATTGAAAAATTTCCCGTAATAAAGTGAGTAATTTCATTACATAACCTTACAAATAAACAAGTAATATATAAATATATAAACACGCTATGGATCTACATGTAAATTTAATTCCTCATATTGATAAGACGTTTCTATTCATAAAAATCAGTCAATGACCTGAAAAAAAACGAGGAAAAATTTGTGATTTTGTTAAATATATAAAAGGTAAATCAAACTTTTAATTACTGTACGTAGTAATTTAATAGACTGTAATTTGCACTTTATAATTACTTCAGTATTGAATTTCACATTTTCATCAACTTTTAATCCATTCTTTTGTTAAATTAATGAGAAAATGTTCAAAATAAAGAAATTTATTTGTAAATTATTTAAGAAAATAATGCTTTTAATCTATAGAAAAAAAAANTTTTCTTACATAAAAACTCTATAAACGTTTGTATTGTATCAAATAAAGATATGTTGCGATCTAGAAACATTTCCTTTTTTCTCTTCTAAGAGATTTATTGGGATCAGGTGACAAATAATTTTGTCTTTTTCTCTTAACAATGTTATCTCTTTCAGTAGTTTCACTTTGGTTTCTTTTTCCCTCCTCTTAGACGATGTTTTATTGTGTTTCAGAAATTTTTAATTTTGTTTTTTTAAATAAAAATTTAAAATTTCAGAAAACTTTTCTAAACAACGTCTCCATTACATTAAAAAGTTTAGAATAAATTAATTTTAAAAATTCTTAAGAGAATAAACACTATTCAAGAATCGATTTTTTATTTTATTTTAAAGGTATATAATATAAAACGTACAGTACATTTGCTTTTAATATAAAAAATTATTTATTAATAATTAAACTTCTGTCATTTTTAAAGAAGGAAAAAAAATGATCAAAATTAATATAATTTCATGCAATTCTTTTGAATTTTCATAGAAAATATGCTTGAAAATCTAGCAAAATTCGTTTTTTTTTGTATTAAAAAATTGATATTTTTCAACAGGAAACAAAGTAAAATCTTTATTTTTCAACACATGTGAGACATTTCCTCTATTTTCACTAAGAAAAGAAGAGAATAATTCGCATATTTCTTTGCGTATAAATTATTTATTGTATATGAAATTGCACTGAAGACAAGAGAGATAGAGAAAAACATATTTAAATGACTTTTTAAATAACTTTAAATTATTTAAAATGCTTTTTTTTCCAATTTCTTTTTTGTATAAGTTATTTCTGTATTAGTTACATTCCTTCAGCTTGGTCCGTTAGTCTCTTAATAAATTATTATTCTTCACTTAAAATGAAATCATTTAGATTTAGGATGATTGATGATGGTAGTTTTCCTATCTGATTTATTATCAAGAATATCAAACGACTAATTTAATTTCCGTATAAATGGATTAGAAATTATTTTTCTTTTGTTTTTAGACTCTTTAAACAAATGTAAATCTGTTAAATCATCCTTTATAAATAAAAACCGGAGAAATATATATATATATATATACATATATATTTAATTATAAACATGGATAAATTAATTAAATATTTTACGTTCCATTTGCCTTAATTTTAGTTGTAAAATAATTAATTTTCGAGATTTATTCATGTTTTTCGGACCAGTTTTTCTATATTATAGACGAAATTATCGTTAAAAAAATTCTTAAAATTAATTAATTACACTAGAAACAATTTAAGATTTTATTAAACACTAAACAAACCAAAATTTTAGCTTTTATTCCGATTTTAAGATGCAGAAATTCTATTTTTTTAATATACTCAACAGTCTTACTGATCCAAGAGGTATGTAAAGGTACAGGGTGGGCCAAAAGTAAATTAACCAATTAAACACGTGCCTTATTCAAATAATTAAGCAGCAGTTAATTTGTAAATGGTAAGTTTTTTATCGTGTTTCCACCAATTGTATTGGAAAACCCAGTATACAATTCGTATTCGTCAGTGTAACGCGCCAAACAAAATATAGTTAACCGACTTTTAGACCACCCTGTCTTTATAAAACAAATTTTTAAATTAAAATCAGTAAGAGTTCTATTGATAATTACTTAAATACGTTAGAAAAGTTCACAGAAATATGACTTAAGCATGCAATATACAGAAAATGAGTATTGATTGTTCGATGCCAAGAACATGCCAACAAATTCTCCACCCGTTTTGCTCGTATTAAAACAATTAAATTAATTTCAATTTATACATTATTATGAACTAAAAACAATATTTTTAAAACGTAAATTATGTCTTTATTATTTTTTGAAAAAGACAATATTTTTTGAATGACGTCTATGGCAACGTTTGCGGTCATTACTCATTATGCACTGCATGAATCAAACTCATTTTGAAGACTTTAAACTTATTTTTAATATTTACTAAAGGCGTAGAGCATTCAAAAATTTCCATTTAAAGCATTTCACTCGTTTGATAAATGGAAACTGCTTCAAACAATAATCCAATAAGAAAAATAATAAAAATAAAATACCCTAGACACAAGATTCTTCCTACCCAGAAAGAAGAATTTGGATGACAATTTTACTATTTTTTTCCCTCATCTTTCCTCCTTATTTCCATCCTATGTACACACACATTAACTTCTAAATAAACTTTTACCCACTCATAGAATTTCCTCCCTTTAGAAAACATACCTTTGCTTTTATCATATCAACAAGATAGTTGACTCTTAATAATATATCATCCGATTTTTCATTTTATTTTATATTTTTATATTATTTAAATTATTTAAATTGAAAAATTTCCCGTAATAAAGTGAGTAATTTCATTACATAACCTTACAAATAAACAAGTAATATATAAATATATAAACACGCTATGGATCTACATGTAAATTTAATTCCTCATATTGATAAGACGTTTCTATTCATAAAAATCAGTCAATGACCTGAAAAAAAACGAGGAAAAATTTGTGATTTTGTTAAATATATAAAAGGTAAATCAAACTTTTAATTACTGTACGTAGTAATTTAATAGACTGTAATTTGCACTTTATAATTACTTCAGTATTGAATTTCACATTTTCATCAACTTTTAATCCATTCTTTTGTTAAATTAATGAGAAAATGTTCAAAATAAAGAAATTTATTTGTAAATTATTTAAGAAAATAATGCTTTTAATCTATAGAAAAAAAAAGAAAGAATGCTTTTACTTTAAAAACATTTCTTAGATTATCTTCCAATTGATCCTATTATAAAAATACTCTTTAATTATTTTTCTACAAAAATAAATTTACAGAAAATATGAAAGTTTACATAACATTTTTTTTCGTAAATTTATATAAATAAATTAAATTAAATAATAATNCTATTTAATCTGGAAAAAATAAAGATCTATTTGCTAATTGGTTAATCTTAATTTAGATTTAAAATAATAATAATAATAATAATTTATTTTTCTTTTCACGTTCCTGAACTTCTTTCCATCATTCTTGACTTAATTAATGGATTAAAAAAAATTATCTTCTATAATCATTACTTATAGAAAAAAAAATACAATTTAATCTTAAAATAAACTTAAGAAATTTATATTAATTAATACGACTAATTAGTTTGCTTAATTAGGAATTTAAGTAAGTAAAAAAATACATAAAAATTTAATTTATTTTTATCATTTTTTAAAATTGTATATGCCTTTAATTGTAGCAAATATACACTCTTTACACTTTATTTTTTTTTATATATAGTCTATATATTATATAAACAATAAGTGTGGAAAGTTAAAGGAAGAGAAAGATATTGAGTTGTCTAATGGATCATTCGATGTAAGTTAAGAAGAATTTCAACATTTACATCTGAAAGAATCCATCCCCGTTTTATCACGTGGTTTTATTCGATCATAAACGAAATTTTAAACTTTAATAATTTTAAATCTATACGTGATAAAAATATACTGTAAGCGGCATATGAAAGCTTAATTTTTAAAGTTTTACTACAAATCATTGGTTGCTACAGATTTCAAATCGGTGGGTCGTAATTCACGTTTAAATTTCCCTTATACTGTCGCCATTTTTAGTCAAAGAATCTGAAAGTAGATCGAAATTAAGAAAAAAATTGATAATACCAATACATTAAACTTTATGAATTAAGCTCTTATAAGCTGCTTATAATGAATTTTTATCACGTGTATCCAAAGTTTATGCTTAAAATTTATTTATTCTTAAAAGTGTATGCTTCGTCTATGCTTAAAAGTGTGTATAATCGACCTTATTAAAAGTGTTTTTAAAGAATTTTAACTAATATATAGAATTATTTAAACTACTTTACCCCATTTATAACTTTAAATTCAAATAAAAACGCAAAGTTAAATGTTATAAATTGGATCCAATTTTATTAAAATTATAATCAACGATTTTTTACTTTAAAAATTCTTTAAAATAAAAGATTACAGTCGACCCCCTATAACACGGGTTCCTATAGTTCGGATTCCTATATCACGGCAAAAAAAAAATTGTGACAGTATTCTTACAAACATGCCAAAAAACTCGTATAATTCGGTGAAACGTCATCGCCGATTCGTGTCGCAACAGGATTGGTCGAATCTAGACCAATAGCGGATATTGTACAAACCGTTGAGTTTAAACGAGCAGCGGACCTACTTAAAACCATTTATTATTTAACGTTCATAAAAATTATATTTATATTAATTATCTCTCAAAAGTTCAGCGAATTTTTCGCAAAAAAAATAATTTATCGGGAAGCACGCGAGCGCCATTCGATGACAAGCTCCACAACGAAAACAAGCTTAAGCAATGGCGTAGTCGAACGTTGCACGCTCAGTAAGTAATCCTACAATTTTTTGTTTATAGCATAGTTTATATGGATTATTCCCAAAAAATTATACGTATTTTGGAAATATTGAGTCGAATTAGTCTAGAATCGATTAATTTTATGGAAGAAACCTTTCAAACAGCCGTAGTCCGTAAACTGCATACGTGCCGGGCTGTGATTGGATGGACTCGTAGAAAATGGATTCATAAAAACCGGAACGTATCTACCTTGTTATAGGGGGGAGGGTCGACTGTAATTTATAATTTAAAAAATTCGTGAGGTAATTATAAAAATCCCAGCCAAACTTCAAGGTAATACGTACAATTTTTTTTATATTTAATTTATATAAACTCTAAACAAGAAATTAATTTTAAAAGTATAGGCCTATATAATATAAAATAAATAAACGCAAGAATTATATTTTAAATATTAAAATGTAATATTTTTGGTATAATTTTATATAATTTCCTATTGAAAACTTTTTTATACTAAAGATACACGGCAATGCCTAATGTACAAAATAATCCACTCCAATTAACAATTAAAAAAAAACGAATTGCTTAACTTTCCCGGAAACATTTGATGGCGCCATCTGTTATCATATTTTATTTTTAAAAACTTTATATTTTTAACTATTATAAAATGGCAAAAAGATTAATTTTAAAAGTAGGGATAGGTTATATAAAAAATTGTAAATGCTAATAACGAGTAAAATGGTCATCAAGTCCGACCATACTGGAGATAAGACACACCAACCCCTTTTATTTCCCCACTCCGTCGACCATTAATCACCAAAATTTAACAGCGTTAATCCCCCTAATACACAAATCTTCCCGCAAAATATTAGAAATTTTCGACAAAAATAATAGGAGTTATTAAGCTTCAAACAGGGTGAAAAAAATCGTGCTCCCCCACACACAAACATCAATATACATAAATAAATGAACAATTAGTACATAAAACTTTTTATTTTATTTTTTTATGAATAGGAAATATTAAACTATACCAAGTAAAATTAAGTTAGAAAACATTTTGGAAATAATAATAATAATTTTTATCTACTTAACTTTAACTTTTATCATCAGAAATAGTTTTATCTTTTATTCTATTTTAGTTTATTTTTTCTTTATTGACAAGTCAGCGAGTAGAATATTATTAAAAGAAGGCATTCGTCTAACTTGATTGAAATAGGAATTCAATAAATTGTTATGTTTNATATATATTTATAGAATACATAAAATATATTTACTCTATATAAGTAAGAAGCCGCCATATTGTTTCAAAATGGCGGACACGCGAAACCACGTGTATATTGAAATTCAATTAGTATTAATCAATTTCAATGTAGTACACGTGGTTATATTCGATCATAAACGAAATTTTAAACTTTAATAATTTTAAATCTATACGTGATAAAAATATACTGTAAGCGGCATATGAAAGCTTAATTTTTAAAGTTTTACTACAAATCATTGGTTGCTACAGATTTCAAATCGGTGGGTCGTAATTCACGTTTAAATTTCCCTTATACTGTCGCCATTTTTAGTCAAAGAATCTGAAAGTAGATCGAAATTAAGAAAAAAATTGATAATACCAATACATTAAACTTTATGAATTAAGCTCTTATAAGCTGCTTATAATGAATTTTTATCACGTGTATCCAAAGTTTATGCTTAAAATTTATTTATTCTTAAAAGTGTATGCTTCGTCTATGCTTAAAAGTGTGTATAATCGACCTTATTAAAAGTGTTTTTAAAGAATTTTAACTAATATATAGAATTATTTAAACTACTTTACCCCATTTATAACTTTAAATTCAAATAAAAACGCAAAGTTAAATGTTATAAATTGGATCCAATTTTATTAAAATTATAATCAACGATTTTTTACTTTAAAAATTCTTTAAAATAAAAGATTACAGTCGACCCCCTATAACACGGGTTCCTATAGTTCGGATTCCTATATCACGGCAAAAAAAAAATTGTGACAGTATTCTTACAAACATGCCAAAAAACTCGTATAATTCGGTGAAACGTCATCGCCGATTCGTGTCGCAACAGGATTGGTCGAATCTAGACCAATAGCGGATATTGTACAAACCGTTGAGTTTAAACGAGCAGCGGACCTACTTAAAACCATTTATTATTTAACGTTCATAAAAATTATATTTATATTAATTATCTCTCAAAAGTTCAGCGAATTTTTCGCAAAAAAAATAATTTATCGGGAAGCACGCGAGCGCCATTCGATGACAAGCTCCACAACGAAAACAAGCTTAAGCAATGGCGTAGTCGAACGTTGCACGCTCAGTAAGTAATCCTACAATTTTTTGTTTATAGCATAGTTTATATGGATTATTCCCAAAAAATTATACGTATTTTGGAAATATTGAGTCGAATTAGTCTAGAATCGATTAATTTTATGGAAGAAACCTTTCAAACAGCCGTAGTCCGTAAACTGCATACGTGCCGGGCTGTGATTGGATGGACTCGTAGAAAATGGATTCATAAAAACCGGAACGTATCTACCTTGTTATAGGGGGGAGGGTCGACTGTAATTTATAATTTAAAAAATTCGTGAGGTAATTATAAAAATCCCAGCCAAACTTCAAGGTAATACGTACAATTTTTTTTATATTTAATTTATATAAACTCTAAACAAGAAATTAATTTTAAAAGTATAGGCCTATATAATATAAAATAAATAAACGCAAGAATTATATTTTAAATATTAAAATGTAATATTTTTGGTATAATTTTATATAATTTCCTATTGAAAACTTTTTTATACTAAAGATACACGGCAATGCCTAATGTACAAAATAATCCACTCCAATTAACAATTAAAAAAAAACGAATTGCTTAACTTTCCCGGAAACATTTGATGGCGCCATCTGTTATCATATTTTATTTTTAAAAACTTTATATTTTTAACTATTATAAAATGGCAAAAAGATTAATTTTAAAAGTAGGGATAGGTTATATAAAAAATTGTAAATGCTAATAACGAGTAAAATGGTCATCAAGTCCGACCATACTGGAGATAAGACACACCAACCCCTTTTATTTCCCCACTCCGTCGACCATTAATCACCAAAATTTAACAGCGTTAATCCCCCTAATACACAAATCTTCCCGCAAAATATTAGAAATTTTCGACAAAAATAATAGGAGTTATTAAGCTTCAAACAGGGTGAAAAAAATCGTTCTCCCCCACACACAAACATCAATATACATAAATAAATGAACAATTAGTACATAAAACTTTTTATTTTATTTTTTTATGAATAGGAAATATTAAACTATACCAAGTAAAATTAAGTTAGAAAACATTTTGGAAATAATAATAATAATTTTTATCTACTTAACTTTAACTTTTATCATCAGAAATAGTTTTATCTTTTATTCTATTTTAGTTTATTTTTTCTTTATTGACAAGTCAGCGAGTAGAATATTATTAAAAGAAGGCATTCGTCTAACTTGATTGAAATAGGAATTCAATAAATTGTTATGTTTGACATAAAATTTCTTGTGCTCTTTCTTTCTTTCTTTTGCATAAGCTTTCATGATCTTTCGAATTTTTATTGTTACGATTTCTAGACAATAAATGAAAAATTCTCCCCCTTTTTTTCGTATCTTTTTAACCTGACATTTGACATGATTTTGATTAAAACAGTTAAAAAAAAAAAAGAAAAAAAGTAAAGATATCTAAAGAAAGACTTCGTTCCTACTCTCTTCCTTTCTAATGAGATTTATTTTATATATAAAAATCGCTGTAAAAATCTCATTTTATTCTTATTAAAATGTATATAAATTTCTCGTTTATTCATCTCTCGATTTAAATGAATAAAGTTTAATAATTTAACTTTTTTCTTTTTTAAAACATATATAAATAAAAACATTTCGTCTAATCCAATAAATTCTAGCTGATGTTTGAATAGCTTTCAAATAATACCATTAATTTTATTTTTGGATCCATTATAATATAATTTGACTCGCTTATTATCATTAGAATTTGATTAAAAAATATTAAATTAAAGGAAAAAAAAATTATTGTAATAAATAAAAAGAATTTCTATTCTTTTCTTTTTTAAATCTCAATTAAGAGAAAAGCTTTCTAACTTTCAATTAGAATAAACGAGCCATCTGCATCTTTTCATAATACAGATCTGGTGACAATCTACAGTAATTTACTTTTTCTCTTATATTCTTATATACTTAATGAAGTTATATACTACTTTACCTATTTAATCTGGAAAAAATAAAGATCTATTTGCTAATTGGTTAATCTTAATTTAGATTTAAAATAATAATAATAATAATAATTTATTTTTCTTTTCACGTTCCTGAACTTCTTTCCATCATTCTTGACTTAATTAATGGATAAAAAAAATTCTCTTCTATAATCATTACTTATAGAAAAAAAAATACAATTTAATCTTAAAATAAACTTAAGAAATTTATATTAATTAATACGACTAATTAGTTTGCTTAATTAGGAATTTAAGTAAGTAAAAAAATACATAAAAATTTAATTTATTTTTATCATTTTTTAAAATTGTATATGCCTTTAATTGTAGCAAATATACACTCTTTACACTTTATTTTTTTTTATATATAGTCTATATATTATATAAACAATAAGTGTGGAAAGTTAAAGGAAGAGAAAGATATTGAGTTGTCTAATGGATCATTCGATGTAAGTTAAGAAGAATTTCAACATTTACATCTGAAAGAATCCATCCCCGTTTTATCACATGATCAAGTTATGAAGGTATTGGTTTGGATTCTTTTTTTTATGGATCCAACTCTTGTCCTGGAATATTGCAGCTTTATTTCAATAACTCGAACTGTGTAAGGAATAGGAAATGTAGGAAGAGAAGGTGGAGAGAGAGGAAGAGCAGGGGAATATATATATGTATGTATATAAAGTGGCCTGGAGCAGCGGTAGAGATCTGTAAGGCATAGAAATAATGATTTTATATGAAAGAATCGATTATTCACTACTTATGAAATTTGCAAAAGGGTATTTCCTTCTTTTCTTTAATATTAGTTTTGTTATAAAACACACACAAACTGTATACATATATATATATAGTAAGGAAGGCCTTTTTATGAAAAAAATAATATGAATTAAAGAATATTTGAATTATACATTTATAAAGTGGCCTGGAGCAGCGGTAGAGATCTGTAAGGCATAGAAATAATGATTTTATATGAAAGAATCGATTATTCACTACTTATGAAATTTGCAAAAGGGTATTTCCTTCTTTTCTTTAATATTAGTTTTGTTATAAAACACACACAAACTGTATACATATATATATATAGTAAGGAAGGCCTTTTTATGAAAAAAATAATATGAATTAAAGAATATTTGAATTATACATTTATAAGTAATTATACATTTCGTCCCTTTCTAATAGAGAAATTCCTTTAAAAATCTAACGATGTAATTATTTATCTAATTGAACTAATTGACATAATGTTGATTAATATACAGCATATAAGTTAAGATAATAATTACAGAGATAATTTATGTTAATTAATTTATTTAAGACTGCATTTGTTAAATAAAAAATTAATTTACTTGCATTAATTAACAAATTAGAAAGATAAATTTTTAATATTTCATGTCCTGAAATAATATAATACAAAGAAATTATGAAATTATTTTTTTCAAAAGCAGAATAAGAATATTTTATTAATAAATTATAAAAATATTAATATTCTGGAGTAGAATCATATTATTTTATAGATCTTTATCTTTAGAATATACGTTGAATAATCAATGGAAACTTTTCAATACACTTGAATTCACCTTTCACTTCTATTATATCCACGATAATAATGAATCTCTACGTTACCGACGTGAAATTTAGAAGTATCATCATTATTTATAATGGAAGATAGGATTTTCATATATACGTAGCGAAGAAGAAGACGATGATCTACATCATCACGTTCTAGAGATGCTCTTATAATCAAAATTCAATTCTAACCGAGCGGATGTCATATAAAATCGCTAATGTATTATATATTAAAGCGCAAAACACGTCAATAATATTCATAAGACTGACACTACTTTAACTTAGAAGGCAAAATACAAAAAAAAATTAAGTTTACAAACTTTCTTGTAAACTTAGAAAGTAAATTTGTAAATTAATAACCTTTAATTTTTTTAATATAAAATTATAAATATTTATATTAAAAAAAGGCGAAAAGTTTTTTCGGAAATTTACATAAATTTGTATAAAATTCATTCTTTTTCGTAACTGTTTAAGAAAAAAAATATCGATTTATTTAAATAGTTTAACATTTTAATTTCGAGTAATTCCTAACATTGTACTGTACATAAAATAAAGAAAAAAAAAGAAAAGAAAATTGCATTAGTAGAAACAATCCACACGAGAAAATTTAACCAAGAATAAAGTAAACTTCATTTATCTTATCTTCGATCTAAATTGAGAGATGAATACACTCATTTCGGCAAAATTTCCATTTAATAAAAATAAAAATTCGTTGAATTTATATTGTAAACATGTTTCTGCTACGTTTACAGTTAAAGAGAATTGTATGCCGAACAAATATTGGTAATATAATTACATTAAATTTCTTTCTTTTTTTTTTCTTTTTTTGCCCTCATAAATCATGTCAAATTACTGAACCAAATTCAATTAGAAGCTCGACTTGATCTTGTTTACTTTTTAAAATTTTATTAACGTTCTCAACAATGTTTTCATAAGTTAAGATGAATCAACTAATTATTTTATTAATAATATATATATATAGATATTTATATATGTATATAAAGTAATAATGCAAGCATGGAAGAGAAATAACATGGTTGCTCGAGTATGGCATGGATAAATTTTTTCCTCTTCTATCCCCTAAAGGAATTGGATAAACCTTAGTGGAATACCAGTTTTTCGGAAAGTCGATTGATCGGCCTAACAATAACAAATCCCACTTTCTTCTTTTTTTTTCTATGAAAGAAAATTTAAAAAAAATAATAAAAATTGACAGAAATCCATCTCGAAAAATAGAATATTTCAACTCTTCGCTTTAGTCTTTTTCATCACTTCTCGTGATTTTAATATAAATATTTCATTTATAAACCTAAAATTCGAGTTTTATATATATTTTTACGAATTTTTAATTAATTTTTTTATTATTTAAACACAAATTTATAAAGTATAAACCTTTAAAAAAATCCCTACGCAGGTAAATCTCTTCTTAGAAGAGATTTATGTTCATCCTGCTTGATACTTTGTGTACTTAAATACGAATAAAAATATGAAATTAATTATTTTAGAAGACGAGTCACGTGTTTTATGTAATACTTCCAAATGGATATCCAAAAGGGATGGTTTTTTTTTTAGTCATATATTGTTCATGTTGTATTATAAGTTTGACTTTGAAGGAATTCTTTCAAGTAATCTTTTGATCTGTTCAGCAAGGCAGAAGAGGCATGCTAGAATAGATATAATGATCGATAGGAAATAACGATGCAGTAAGATGTACAAGATACCTAAGAATAGTTTCTAAACTCCATGTTACTCTACTTGCATGTTGACGATAACTTAAATACACTCGAAAATAAATAAATAAATAACAAAAAAAAAACATAGGACGAGATCATCTTTTAAGAAATTCCACTTTACTTCTATCCCATTTAAATTTTGTGCATAAAATTTTTATTATTTATTATAAAAAAAATTAGAAGAATTATATATATAACACACTACCTCGTGTTTTTTCCATTGTTGAAATTAACAAATTATTTAAAAAACTAAGCACGTGGTTGGTGTGATATAAACCACGTGCCTAATTTACGCGAAATTTATGTTTATTTTTCGTAAATATACATAAACTTAAATGATATATATCAATATATATAGGCTAGTATACCACACGTTACACTCGGAGTAGACTTGGATCAGTGTTACTCACAAAAAAATAGCAACTTTCACATAAATAAAAAAATATATAAAATTCTTTAAGTGAATAATACATTATTCATACGAAACATTCGAATTTTATTGACATATTCCATCTGAGAGGGGGGAAGCGAGTAATGTATATATGTTAAGAACTATACGTTACGCAATTATGAGTTAATTAAACACGATGTTAAACATGTTATAAAGTATGTAACGCATGCTAAATATACAGAGAAGTTTAATGGTTTAATAATATAATATACATAATTACATACAGTTCACTTTATAAGAATAAAATATAATAAAAAAACAGCATAAACTTCGATGAAGAAAATAAAAATAATTCGATTTAAATTGAGTAGAAGGAAGGAAGAAAAATTCATTTTTCAATTGTCAAGAACCAATTCAATCATCGAACACATAAATATTTTGAAATTTCATTTTATCAAACTTTAAAATAAGTTTGACAGTTCTATAATTTAACGAACACTTTTTATTTATTTATTTACTTAAAAAAAATTCAGTTTAATATAACTTTATAACATCCAAAGAAATCAACTGAATCGATTTAAAAAATGTAAAAACTAGTTATTAAAATAAATATAAGTATAAATTATAGATAAATTAATATTTTAGAAAATGAGGAAAGTATATATTATTATTATTATTATTATTATTCTATAAGTTAATTTCTTAAAAAATAACTCTATAATCTGATATGTTATCTAGAAAACCCATCATCTCTAACAAAATTGTGATAAAAACCAATATTTACTTTGCACAACGTTCTTCAACTTTACAGCTTTCACTTTCAGATATTACGAAATCTATACTTTCGTTTTCGTATAAAATATTTATCAGAATGAATTAAATTCTATCGAAATTTCTATAATGTTATCATATATTTTCAGTTCTAATAAACATATTTATATGTATATATATTTATATATATATATACATTTTAAAGAAAATAAAATACCTTATACAGAATCTTTTTATCTCTTCTTCCTCCTCCTCCTCTTCCTTTTCTTCTCTTTCTCCTACTTTACCTCCTCCTTCTCGTACGTATAATTGTATGATTGTACGTAAAACTTTTCTAAAATTATTAAAATGTTTTATAAATATAAATTTTATAATAAGATAAATAAAAAATTTATTAAAAATTCAAAACTAAATTCTATGCATTATAACTGCCATATTTAAATTTGATTATTAATAAATATTACTTAGCAATTAATTTTTTAAAAAAATCATCTTTTAATTACTCTTAATTTTAACACTTCATAATTAATTAATTATAAAGAAAAAAGTTTAAGATGAATTACAATTAAGCGAGATAAAATTATTAATAATTAAATATTAAACTATNACATATTTGTAATTTAATAATAGCTTCAATATGAATTATTATATAAAAATATATGATCTTATAAGATATATATATATATAAAGATGATTTACTTATTCATAAGCTTAAAATAATTATTTAATTAAAGTCTTAAAACTCCATTAAAGTTTAAAGTAAATAAATGAAAGTATATATTAAAGATAGAATTTTATTTGTTTTTAGAATCAAATTTAATATTTTAAATTGAATTATTTATAAGATGAAAAATCCTTTAATATTTTAAATAATTTGAATTTTATCTTCAATTTAATATCACGGTATGCAGAAGAAGAAGATGAAGAAGAAAGTGGATAAAAGGATGAAGAAGAGAAGGAGGAGGAGGTGAAGGAAAATGGAAAAATGAAGATGAGATAAAAGAGGATGGTTAGAGGATAAAGATATAATAGAGGAGGAAGAGAGACGGATGAAGATGAGACAGATAGGATGACATAAAAGATGAGGATGGAAGATGAAGAGAAGAAGGATGAGAAGGAAGAGGAGGTGAGACAAGTGAAGATGAGATAAAAGATAAAGAGAAAAAACAGATAAAGATGAAACGAGAGGAGGAGGAGGAGGAAGAAAAAAAGAGAATATTTTAAGAATTTGAAGAAAATTGATAAAAATTTATTTTACTTTTTATTCCCATAATCTGCAATGCAGACATCAATAAATATCTCAGTAAACAAATTATTCTGAGCAACATTTACTAGAATAATAATTACAAGTTATCAAGAAAAAATAAATAAAATAAAATAAACCCTTTGAAAAAAACTTATTGATGCCTGAATTTTTTTTTATTATAAAATCACTTTTAGCTTCATTTATCTCGAATAACTTCTTCACAATAAAAATAAATTTTTAAATAACCTTATTATATAAACATATATATATATATGTATTTTTATCATGTTATTACATAAACTTTTGTATTGTTGTTATTTAGTTATCCTTATTATTTTCACTAAAACAACTTTCAATCTTCTGCGTAATTAAGAATTCTTTTCCTACTTTTTCGAGTGAAAAAAAAAGAAAAAATAAATAAGAGAGAATATTTTGGAGAAAATGGAAGAAAAGGAGGAGCAGTCGACTAGAATATTTTGTTAATTGTAGACAAATTATGGTACAAAAATCGATTTGTAAACGTAAATTGAATTGATGATATTTATTGATATTTATGGGAAGTTGCGTGTCCTTTAATTTGATGTAAGGACATCGAATACCAATAAATATCAATAAATTAGACCAAAAACAAAAATAAAAAACTGGATAAATCAATATTAATGAATTAAACGAATTAAAATTGTAAGTAATATTGCAATTAATCGATTTAATGGAGTTATTTTTAAATTTAAATTTATTATTTTCTTAAAGATAATTTTAAAAAAATTAAATTAAATTAAATTATTAATATACAGGAATGGCTCAAAAGTCGGTTAACATAGTAAATTGCTGTCTCATTCGAATACTTACAAAAAAATTTTGCAGGCAAAAATCTCGGTTGCCGGACTTTTGGGCCACCCTTACTAATTAAAAGATAGTTAATATTTTATTCCATTATTTAAAAATGATTTATTTTTTAACCTAACGACGTAAGAAATATTCAATAGATTTCACTTTTTAAAGCGATTTCATTACACGAAATTCGTTTAAGACGAATTTTTTTTTTTTTTTTTTTTAAAGCCAGAAGTTATCGAAATTCTTATATAGTTTACGAATACAAAATAGTTTGTGGATTGAATCGTTGGTCATCAGAATTCTCTACTCTGACTTTCGGATTAGATCTTCACTCGTGGGAATTGGCAGTGACTCGGGTCTACCTTAATGAACAAGTACAGCCAATATGTCTCGCCTCATTACTTCTTCAGAATGCCAACGCGATAAACAGTGTAGCGGATGATGTATTTTCCAGATAGGAAATGGCAAGGGATAAAATCGGTTTATGACTTTTATATTTAAAAGATTACAAGAAATATTATCGCCTTTGAAGGTGCCTTAACACGTACCTAGACTGATTATCTAGACAATTTCTTCCTTAATAATATTATTCCCTCCCTCCCCTATTTCAACAATTAATGATTTTATCTAAAAGATTCTTTTCTCCTCCTCCTCCTTTTTCTGAAAACTAAGATTATAAATTGAGTTTTCAAAAGTTGAAATCTCTCGAGACTTTAAACTATGTTTCCAAGTTGAGTTACTTGTAAGAGATGACGACTTATTACCCTCTATCGTGTGTTAAATATTCGTATAAATTTCTCGATTTTAGTATATATTTCAATAAAATTGTATAAATTTCTTCCAATAAAAATCGAGAGGGTGGTCCAAAAGTCGGGTAACCGCATTTTTTTTTGTTTGTTCTACCCAATTTATATAGGCGTTATATCTTTTCCAAAATGGTGAAAACACTATTATATAACAAATGGTTTAATGTTCGAGAGAACAGTTAACTAACTTTTGGACCACCCCGTGTGTTTTAAATCGCTTACATTTGTCACTGATAACTAATATAACCACCTTTTAATTGAATATTCTGACTAAGACGTGTTCAGCGATCAATTGAAAAAAAAATATATGAAAGATTCGAGATGTAAAACGGTGTAGAAAAAAAAATGTTATTATTATTATTTATTATGCACTTAACAAGAAGATACGTGACATTTTTCATCTTTTTAACATTTCAAAATTATAGCTTTGCATTGTATTTACATTCTTCTACTATAATAGGCGAGGATCGATTCGAAGATTCTATGGATTTTTTCATAGAAATTTTCCAATTTTTTTTAAAAATTATAAAGCCACAAAAATAAAGTTTTGCTTGTGATAAAACATCACAAATATTCTAATATTCGTAAAGTGGACGACAAATCTTAAAGAAGGAGTCGAGAGAAGTAATTTGCAATTTATTCTTCATTAAATTCCGAAAGTTTTTTCTTTTTTTTTATCTTTTTTTTAAGAAAAAGAAGAGGGGAAAAATTCAATTTCTCTTGTGAATTTTTATGAAAATAAAATAAATATCCTTTTAATACGTAAACATTTTTCTCTCTACCTTCTTATTTTGCATTTTAAGCATTGGAGTCATTCAGCTAACTTTTTCTTTAGAATTATTAAAAACAAATTTACAAAATAATTTGCATAGAATTTTTTTTAATTCTTTTTCATTTAAAGGAAGGGGAAAAATATTGATATTAATAAATATCTTTGAAGAATTTCGCAACGTATACAGGGTGGTCCTAAAGTTGGTTAACCGCTGCTAAAACTGTATTCTTAAACGAATACTTCGATTTTGTTTACCCTCTTAAAGCTTAATAATACTCATGACTTTTTCCGAAATTTTCTGAAATTTTGCAGGGAGTTTTGTATATTAGAGGCAATAATACTATTAAATTTTAGTGGTTATAGGTCAAGAGGATGGAGAGAAAGGTTCATGTGACATACGTCAAGTGGGGTCGGACTTAATGATTTTTTTACTCATTATTAGCATTTACAATCTTTTTTATAAGCTTTTTGCCATTTTATAATAATTAATAATATAAAAAATTTTCAAATAAAATCTCGTAACAGATGGCGCCATACAATTTTAATTGTTTTGCCGGAAAAGTTAAGTAACTCGAAGTTTTTTTCTATTGATAATCGTAAAGATCCATTAGAAACTTCAATTTTATATATTATTTTTCTAATTTAAACTAAATTTCCGGTTGAATTTCCTTTTTCCCTAATTAAGAGAAGGGTATAAAACAACAAAAACATTGGTTTATATGATAGATAAATCATAAAATAATTTTATTTTATTCATTAATTTCATCCTCATTATCTTTAATCAAACTTATCTTATTGCTGATAAGCTCCGCTCTTCACCAATTTAAACTTATTTTTGCTTAATTATATAATAATTTGATCGACTGTTAATGAATAATTTTAATATAATAAAGAGTAGAAAATTAATTAATTAATTAATTAATTAAAAAAAATTTCATAATTAATACGTAAGGACGTGTAAGGAAACAACGCGCAAATTTTTCATAAATTAGCATAAGTTTATTAATTTAATTGAACAAAATTTATTTTAAATGTAATTCTAAACGTTAATAAACCTTAAAACTTCAAAAATTTTTATATTTATTTTGCATTTATTACGAGAAGAACAATACAAAGAAGTTATTTTTAACATATAACTTCTATACGAATTCGTGTTTATAAAGAAAAATTTGTCTAATGATTCTCTAGAAATTTTCATAAATTAAAATTTTAAATGAATTTCAAGTTAATGATTAAGTTATAATGAGATAAAGTCATTTGCAGCAACCAAAATTAACACTGTCAGTTAGCAGTTATATAAATTAAAATGTTATAAAATTCGATAATTACAAATGAATTGTTTATTATTCATATTTTCAAAACTTTTACAACTCGTTTAAATAAAAATTAAAAAGAAAAAAAAATATATATATATATACATTGGCTTTAATTTTTATTACAGATTAAGAAACCGTTCGAATATAGGGTGGACCAAAAGTCTGTTAACCGTAGCCTTATAATTAAGTACCTAAATAAGACAGGAATTTAGTCGTTTACAGCGGTTTAACTGACTTTTGGGTCACTCTATACGTTAAATAAATAAATATTTAACGTATAGGGTGGTCCAAAAGTCAGTTAACCATTTTTTATCCATTATAAATCATTCAATTTTCTTTCGTACGTTACGTAAGAAGGTTTTATTTGACGAAATTAATTTGCAGCGGTTAACCGACTTTTGCGCCTCCCTGCTTATTATATTAAAAATTTTATTGATAAAATTAATTTTATTTAAGTGTAGAATATTTTAAATTTTCACTTTAAACTGAGCTACTCGGTTCGATTAAAGATTAAAATGTCCATTTGCAACCGCTTTAATCTTTGATAAGAAAGTTGTTGGGAGTCTTAAAAGATACTTTAGGATTATTTAAAACGCTTAAAAGAAGAATCAAAATAATAATAATAATACTAAAATTTTAAAAAAAAAGAAGAATTTTTTAAATAGACTTTTTATCGGAGCATTTAACTTAACATTTAATTTGACATTTAAACTCTTCTTACAGTCTCATAAACACTCATCTTAAACAAAGCTGGCAGTATTGTTGGTTAAATGGAGTTTAAGACGGGAGTATTATAGATAGTTAATGACAGATGAAGAAAGAAAGAAAAAAAAAAGAAAAATGGCGAAGTAGACAGACTTTAATGATATCAAAATAAGGAAAAGAAAAATGCAAATGCATACTAGCAATTTGTAAAATTTAAATGAAATGGTCTAATTACTTGAAATTCCTTTTTTTTTTTTGTATTTTTCAGTCCTTTCAACTATCCTTTCTGCTTTACAAGTACTTTTAAGAAAGTGGGTGTGTTGAGCTTCGTTCAAAATGGAACAGACAGAAAGTTAGTCGAGTTTTCTATTGATTGCTGAGGTTCTTCCTTTCGTATACGCCATTTTTTTCCCTTTCCTCCTTCTTCTTCTTCTTTTCCCCCCTTTCTTGTAAGTCGAATTCGCTCTCTTCAATTATTAATTGAACAATTTAAGAATGCCAATGTGCTAATTAATGTTATTATCTAAGGATACACTTAAATGTTAATTGCTTTTTATTCTATATTTCGTGACTTTTAAGCTCCTTTGTGGTACTTTAATACTTCAATTTTGATTATCTTTATCGATTAATTCGAATTTTTCTTTTCAATTTCTCCTAGATTTAACCTTATAGCCGTATTAAACAAGAGGATATACGTATAAAACCTTACTAAATAGACCTTCTGTGTATCTAATCTCATAATGTACGAGTTAAATCTATATATTATATATAATAACATTACTTAAAGTAGATAAAGATTTGAAGGAAAAAAAAATTCAATTTTTCTCTTATACAATTGATATATAAGTCAATATATAGAAAGTTTTCCAAAGGGAAATTTCGGATATACACTGCACAAATCTGGTTTGGATGAAGTGTGACGCAAAGCTATTTTTTCCCCTTTGTATTGTGTGATGTTTTCGGTGTGTAAGCAATCACGTAAATTCAATTGGATAAATGACAAAATGAAACAGGAAACTGAAGCGACTTTCTCCAGTTACTTCTTAGGTGCTGAAAGAGCCACAAACAGTTAATGACCCATAGGTCTACATTTATTAACAACTAACAGATGTTAGTTAGCCTTTGGCAATCAGTAACAATCGATGTTTGTCTATCATTTAATCAACTCACTGATTACCTTCCAGCTATGATAAAGTGATGTCTAACGCATAGAAAATTTTAAGTAAGCTTCGTTAAGCAGCTAGAACATTTGATAATTCGGATTTTTTAGATATAAAATGAGTATTAAATTCTCTTTCCCAATTTTCATGAGTGTCTATATTTTCTTAATTGTTAATTCGCAAGAAAAAATATATCTAAAAAATTTAAAATTTTAATCTGGCAACATCGTTTCATTGTTAAACTTGTCACTCACGTGGTTTTGACTATTAAAAAAATGGCGGACCTATCAGACAGTTGCGTCGAATATCAATAGAGATCTATTTTTATTTGCTTTTTTTTGTACTTTTTAGGCTTCAGGCATTAAAACATCAAAAATACTGAATGAAAATATAGCGTAAGTGTAATTTTAAAAGTAAAAAATGAAGTATTTTTCCAGCTCTGATCGTTTCGAAACGTTCACTCCAAAATTTCGACAATGGAAGATCATCCAAAGTTAGAGTAACCATCAAAACAGTTGGCAGCAGCGATTTATACTTGGAATGTGCTGTGCAGAAGTTTCTGGAACATCTGTTGTTCAGATGTTTCCACCATTATTGCTGAGCTTGTGAAGCGTTATATCTTGTAAGTAGTGGTATATGAGTGTGGCTGCAGTTTTTGAGAAAGATTTCAAGATGAAACTATGTAAATATCTCCGTAGTGCTAAAGTATTCTAAAATACAGATTTCACAAGAGAACAGATGAGCCACTCAATACATTGTATCAAAAGGTATGACGTTTTTGGTCATTGGTGGAGATGAAATAAATACTGTCGAAAAACAATCTAATTAATGATACTTATAAAAGAAACGCCGATTAAATCAGAAATTTTATCCACGTTGATTTACAAAGCGCACATTGAAATTGTATACAAACGTTTGGATGAAGGATTGAAATTAAAATATTACAACGTTAAGACCGGATGTGATTGCCATTTATTTTAGATTATGTAAACAACGCCAGCTACAAGAGAAGCAAAAAGCAAAGGGTGCTGAAGCCTATTCCCAGCAACATTATGAACTCGAGATTGATCTCACTGACATGCAAAGTGAGCTTGACAATGCGTACAGGTATATCCATAATCACCTTACTAAATTAGTTTTTTTGTGGCTATTATGAATGAGGAAGGAAGTTGCTTACGATATTCTGTATATCTTCTGCATTACGGGTACAGTACTCCATATATATTGCAAAAGAACAACGGACGAAAATTTTCAGCGCAAGCTACAAATGAGCTGGTTTCTGTGTTTGGCTAAAAAAATTTTTCACGAGAAACCTCGAAATTCTCAATCTTAGGGAAATGTGGAGCGAGCGAATCATTTGCCACGTGCTTAACAAATGTATGATCGACAAGACGATGTCATCTTGGACTGAAGATCTCTGTTTTTTTCAGATAAAAAAGAACAGATTATTTCACAGGAACATTAACAGGAACTCCTATAAAGCTTCGTTAAGCAAAATGATCTCGAAGGTTCCTCCTTTCCATTCGAGATGATACCTTAAAGAGGCAAAGAACAGGAACTCACCCAGGAACAGTGGCAATGGAAAAGAACGAAAACGACCTTCACCGTCAGAGAATCTCTTTGTACGCAATGAATTTCAGATTGCCGATGAAGAATTTCTGAAAGTAAGTAATATTCCTAGGAAAAAACTTCACCGAGAAGCGTGGTAACCATTAGGAACAAGGATTCGTCAAGTGCGTTGTTCAGATTGAATTGGATTAGATTAATGGGATAAGGTAACGCAATACACGGACGATCTAGGGAATGCCTCACGGAGAACTTTCTAGGGGAAACTGACTCCTATTTAGGTGTTAGACACATGAAGAAAACCCGGAAAACGCCACGCAACCTGCCAGTTGGTCGGGCGCAAACCCACGACCAGTGTTCAGCGATTTTATGTACTCGGCCACCGGTGGGTGTAAAATTAGTAAGAATAAACGATCTTATATATAATTATCCAATGTCTAATTTTGCACACATTAAAAAAGTTTTTCGAACGTTAATGAAAACGTATAACAAAACAATAACAAAATGTATAATTATCGTAACAAGAATCCATGTTTATTTATATATTCTTTGATAATCTTTTTCTATCTTCGATATCAGTTTTGGTTTTTCTCGAACAAGAAAAATGACATAAAATATTGAAAAAATTGATGATGTAATTATAATTTTTCTGTATCGGATAATTTATCAATTCGGACAGAAGAACCATTCTTTTTCCCCCTCCCTCTCTAGATCAATGCAGAATTTAATTTTCTATGCATTCTTATATAAGTAATAAGATAAATTCGTTGGTAGATAAAGTTCTCCTATCTCTTAATAACGAAAACTCAATTATTGTTAATAGTAATAAAGTTTCGATTAAGTAATTATAGTTTTGAAAGTGAATTATACATAAAATAATCTTTTGTTACTTACTAGAACTTTAAATAATTAATTTCATATCATTATAATTAATCAATTAACTAGAAGCAACAGAATATTATAAGTTATAGACCCAATTACGCTCATTACTAGAGGGACCAACCCTCAATGGGGTCGAGCAGCACAAGAGAGGAAACGATGCTTCGACCCGTACTATCCATGATAAATTATGGGCATGGGATCGATTAGCATGGAAGAAGAATGGGAAATGACGGGTTCGATCAAGAATTCCGTAATAAATTACGAGAGTATGAATCAAATTCGAACCCCACGGCGGTAGGCTAACAATTTACTAATCGGCCACCCGATCGCATTAAAATTACTTTAATGAAGCAAAAGAAAAAAAAAATACGGTTTAATGCCATAAGCATAAGGCATAAATGCCTAATTGTGATATTAACTGTGCTTATTTTGTAAAGAATAGCATTAAATAAATTTCATAGATTATCATTTAATCGCCTGTATAATCGCTTTTAATTAAGAAATTTCAAATGTTTCGTCACTTATACTCATAATTTTATGATTAATTTTCTTACTTAACTGTTTAATAAGTAATTCTATAATAATTTCGTAGTGGAGATTAATATATTTTATAACTAAAAGAATAGTTTGATACACCTGGCTTTTCATTCTTTTATAGTTACATAGAATGGAATCAGATCAATATCTTGTCTAAAGAGAGATTTACTCGCTCCTTTTATTATCGTATCTATAATTGTTCAGTATAGTGATCACTTAAACAGGGTTTACAGCACAATCATTTGGAAAATTGATGACAAAATCCAGTCATCTCCATGAATTATGCGAGCTGTTAAATAACAGAGAGGGTCCAAAATATAAAACTTCTCCTACTAATTCTTTGATAATACTTTGCTAAGTAAAGCTATGCACAGTATAAAACTCATCAAACTGATCGTTAAATTGATGTCGTAACATAAAACCTGGCTGCTGGCTCCTGGAAGTAGAAAATGACCCATAAAACATCCCTATTGACTAAATTCATCCATCCCAATTAAGAAATTAATAATTTCTAAAAATAGATGATTAAAGACGTTGTATAATATCCTGTTAAAATCGTATATTTTCTGACCTGTCGATCGTATTTAAAAAAAAAAAAAATGAGGATTGTTAGACGTCTTCTTCGGTCGAAAGAGATTTCCTCACCCCTACAGGCACTTTGAATAGTGAGAAACTACATCCTGTCTTCTATATCCTGCCGTCTAGTCAATGTGAAATACATTGATCAGGCTGCAAGAATGACAAATCTTATTTTCTTCTGCATAAAAATCTAAATTGTGACGTGTGTATTGTTGCGTTGTCCCCTTTGCAAAGAAGGAAACATTTGCATTCTCCGCTTTGCAAATAGCGAAAATATTGATAAAGATTTAAACGAATCTCTCTTTTTTCTATATAAAAAATAAACCAAAATATCTAATTTATATATTTATTTACTATTTATTAATAATTTCTGTAACTTTTGTGGTAAGGAAGAGTTCGTTGTGGATAGCTAAACGCCAACGTGTGCCTCCACTTCTTCGTTATTAAACATTTTAAACAGTAAATTTATAATAAACATTTAAATTTTTATAAATGAAATTTACTTTAAAATATATTAATAAAAATATTAAAACAAACAAACATACAAGCACATGCCAACACACCTAAATACAAATATAGAAACAAGTGCTTAATACTAACATTATTGATAAACAAGACCAGAAAAAATATAAAAAAATTTAAAAATTAATTAATTCGAAATATATTTAAGTAAATTAAATTAAAATTTACTTTATTTTTTATTAATTTAAAGCATTAAACTACTCTAAAGCACTATAAATAAGGTCGTGCATTCATTAAATTAATTTACGTGACGGATACTAAAGCACACCCCTTATAATATCTAATTTTTTTAAGGGAAAATTATGAAGAATATCTCATGTGAAGCATAAAGCCAATTATTTTGAAGTCGAATAACTTTCTTAATTATAATTTTACCTTCGAAATTCTATGAATAATTAAAGATTTTAATCCAATTAAGATTATGTCATGTAACGTTTTCTATTATAAATCAAATTTTATAAAGCTTCTGGCATGTATTTTATTGAAAAGTTAAATCTAAATCCATACCCTCACTGGAGTTTTATATTCGAAAATTAAATTTAAAATAAAAAATATACACTTTAATAATTTATAGTTTAAAATGTTAAGACAATGGGGGAGGAATAGCGAAAGACGTTTAAAACGTCATTTCAGAAGTTTAAAAAAAACGAGTTTTATACACCTTTTTTTTTACTTTAAAAAACTTAATTTGGTTCTTTAATTTAATTGCCAACTTAAATCAATTATTTCCTTAATTTTAATTAACTTTTCATGTATTAATAGCTAAGTTAATCTTCACACTTTTCAATTATTTATCACACTCGAGGAAGGATTATTAATAATTAAAAAATAAATCATTTGAGATTATTATTTTAATTTTAATTAAAAAATAAAAATTAAAAACACGTAACATACAGTACATACTTCATTTTTCTTACTTTAATTTTAATTGGTTAGATATATTTTAACTTTAAATAATAAATGAGAGTTTTTGACACGTTGGCAAGGATTGAAAATAAATTAAGTAACAATAAAAAAAAAAAATAATAATAATAATAATAAAATTTTACTATTATTTTTTCATTATTTTCCTTAATTAATTCTCATTAATTATACCATATTAACTAGAATTTATAGGTGTTTAAGTAAATTAAAAATAGTAAAAAATGGGGTGTATGTATATATATTATTTTAATAAGAAAATAATATTTGATTAACCCCTTCGAGCAAGCATCTTATTAAGATTAAATATAGTTTAAGATATAATTAATGACTTATAAAATTAATGAAAGATGCAGGAGGATACTTCTTCATCTCTAGCTTCTGACACCTGTTTGATCCCCTGCATTGCCACCTCATTACTCTCGGTAGAAGCGAATTAAAGAAAGATTCCTCAATGTGGATACCAACCTGGTATTAATGGCATGTCTTCACTACAGGAGTTCTATAGAAGATCCTCCAACATCCATCATTTCCACTCAAATGATAATCTTCATTCAGACTGCTCTTATTTAACTAGGATCAATCTTATTTTTCATTTTCTTGTAATATTTAAAAAAATAAAAAATTTGTTTACAACTTCTATTTTTTAGTCCAGAATAGAAGAAAATAATTATAAAACTTTTGCTATTTTTTTTACAGCTTCAGAAAATTAAAAAAAAATCATGTCTAATTTTTACAGTTTCTACTTTAAAAATCCCTATTAAATATAATTTTCTGTTCTATTTAAATATTATTATTATTAAATTAAATAGAGTTTAATATTAATTTTAAATAGTTTATTTTAATATTTACATTTATTCTGTTGTGTAAATATAAGGCAAAGGTGATTAAACTCGCTTCCCTGTTTAACAATATTAATTATAATAATTAAATATTTTAGAATAATATAAAATTAGTAAAACGATCTCATAATTATTTACTAATTATTCATGAATATTTGTATGTAAAATTACAAAGTTAAATTTGTATAGGAAATTTTATTTTATTTTTTATGTTATAACAATAAAATGTATATTATTAAAGTTTTATTGTTCATTTTAATTAGAAATTAAAGTTTAATAAACTTTAAAAAAATGGGTAAAAATTTAATTATAATTATTATTCATTTTTATAATTAAATTTATTTAATTTACTCGAATATTTTCCGAATAAACTTCAAATTTCTTTCATTCTTCAATTAACGTTGGGATTCGTTGTTAATTAAAATGTTTTAAAAATAAATACTCATTAAAATTATTATTTATATTAATTTTTTAATACGTTAAGACATAAAAAATATATATATTTATTAATTATTATTATTAAATTATAATGAAAATAATTAAAAATCTAAATAAAACCGTACTAATTCGATACGTAGAAGCAGTAAATTTTTGGTTTAATTTTAATTAAAAAATTAAAATGTTACAATAAATATAAACTAAAACTTTTTATAACAATTAAAATATGTCGAATAAAACTTTTTTACATAATAGAATTAATGCATAACGGTGCAAAAGTTTGATAGGAGAGGACGAATTTCAGCTTAATTCACACTAACTTCTTACAGAGGTTTTAATCAAGATCCCCAGTTACCTTATTTTAAAATATAATTATAAAATAACGAGTAATTATTACCAATGCCAGGCTGCAATTTTTAATTTATTTAATTTAAAATATATGCTATCCATCTTAAATTAGTAATGGCTTGCCCCTGTACATCATACTTTTCCTGCTAGCAGTAAGGTACTGCAGTTCATCTATCTAACTCCTTTCGGGGGGAAAATTTTTGAATTGAAATTGCAACCCAATCAAACGGAATATTAAATAATCTGATAAATTCAGCAGATAGATAAATACTTTTAGCAAGAAATATATAAAGATGAAAGACGAAGATGATCTCGAGAGATAAGAAGTGTGCCACTTTGGTGAATAGATGGACTTCAACTAACATAACAACATCCCAGGAGATTGGGACATTGAAAAGGCCGACTTTGGTCTATCCGATGCATCCAACAGTTTGCAAGTGACTAGGCATATCAAATAGGAACTGCTGTTTCTTATACAGGGAGATCAAAATAATGTCTATTATGTAGCCAAAGGCACTTTGCAGTTTTATTGCAACGATCAATAGGCGATTATTCTTCGAGTTTTCATAAAGAAACAACGTTTTAAATGGCAACGAGAGTAATGAAAATCGTCTCCCTTCTCCTATACTTTTAAAATACTTTGATTGATTTATATGACAGGTTTTTATTGATGCAAAATATACTTTTTCAACTGGAAAGGAAAATTTACTTATTTAATTTTCTTTCTTCTTTATAAGAAAATTCGAGTGGAAAATACCTATTTAAATTTTAAATTTTAATATATATATTGTGTGTGTTAATAAATGATAATTGAATTTTCTCTACGATTTTTATGAATTTTTTCCATTCAATTTGCATCTAATTATCTTTATTATTACTTCAATATAGTCCTTTCTCTTTTTAAAACCCTTTATTCTTTATGTTTTCCAATTTAACAATTTAATTTTTATTCTTTTTAACTTTATTTTTTATTTAATAAATATTTCTAAATGTTAAAAACATTAATATCTTTTAAACATTTTCTCTAGAAATTCATTTAAAATATTTTTATTCGCTAATTTTACGTTTAATTTGTATAATAGATGCGCTTTATGACCTCGCACTTCACCACCCCCGCTTTAGCGACCGGGGTAAATTTATAATTATAATTAAAGCCATATTTTCTGTTAATCATTTTGGTTTATCGCAGTTTATAATACTAAGCGTAGACTTCGATATACGACGGGGCCCAAAACTCAGTTAACCATGCTCTCTCTGTTGTGAATACGAGTCACAAACTGGATTTATAACACGTTTTTATTTTACAAAATTCCTGGCTACAGTCACTTAGACTTGTGGTCCTAAATATCCTGGCAACAGCTAGTTTGGTCTACTGACTTTTGGGCCACCCTTTATACTGTATATTTAATTTAAAGTTTACAGAAAGAAAATATGGTTATTATATGTATTTATACAAAAAAAAATCACAGTAAAGTTGAGCAATTTTTAAAGGATTGTAGCGATACATTCCAACATGCCATAAATCTATAGAAAGTTTTTATGTATTTATGACCGGATATGCTGACGTAGCGCACTTAACCACTATTATTACGATATCATAAGAGACGTGTGTAATGGAGTCACGTACGAGATCGTGTGGTTTATTATTAGAAAGTGTCATAATAGAATGCAATGGACACAAATCAAGACACGACTCGATACCAAATTCTGTAAGAAGATTCGATTCGAAATTTCAATTGCAAACCAACAGCCAGATGAATAAAGTAAATAATAACATCAGTTATACTTTATAAAGTTATAAAAGAGTTTAAATAAATTATATATAATACAATTAATTACCTTTGTTCTTAAAGATTTATGACGTTTTCCACGTGACGACACTCTTTCTAACAATCTTCTTTTAACTAATTTACATATTTTACTGTCGTATTTATAAAATTGCCTAAATTTCTAAAGTAAAATCTGGTATAGTAAGTAAATTTACATTTGAAAATATTAACATTAAAATATAAATAAATAAACTTTAACACCCAAATAGGGGGTCAGTCCCCTTTGTCAAATTGCCCACGTGTTGCTTTGCTTTATTTTATCAACCCTATTTAACACGTTTCCTCGTAATACGTTTGTTTACCCTTGTATACATTCACATAATTAATATAAATTTAGGCAAACACTAAACACTCAGTCGCGTTATATACCGCAACAAGCTCGTCAAAAATTTAATTAAGAAATGTTATTTTCGAAAATTTCAATAAAGATTTATTTACTTTAACGTAAAAATTACGGGATATAAATTTAGAATTTGTATATCTCGACTAATTATAATTTCTCTTTCATATCTTTTCGTTTCTATTGTTTTCATTGGATCACTTAATGGAGACGAAATTTAATCCAAGTTTCGGAAATCAAACAATCCACCCAATTGTTTGAAGTAACAGAAACAAGCCTAAGGACATTTGCACCAATCGAATCGACATTTTAACACATAAATTCACAATAAAGGGTGACCCAAAAGTTAGTTGACAGTGTTCCTTTTCTAGTCTTACACGACGTTTGTGAGAATACGAAACGTAAAACCGACTTCGGTACAAAATATATATATATATATATATATACACCGAATTGAACTATAATGAATAGGATTGGCAGGCCCTAAAGTCAATTAACCAATCGAATCGACATTTTAACACATAAATTCACAATAAAGGGTGACCCAAAAGTTAGTTGACAGTGTTCCTTTTCTAGTCTTACACGACGTTTGTGAGAATACGAAACGTAAAACCGACTTCGGTACAAAATATATATATATATATATGGATACGTAANTATATACATTGGCTTTAATTTTTATTACAGATTAAGAAACCGTTCGAATATAGGGTGGACCAAAAGTCTGTTAACCGTAGCCTTATAATTAAGTACCTAAATAAGACAGGAATTTAGTCGTTTACAGCGGTTTAACTGACTTTTGGGTCACTCTATACGTTAAATAAATAAATATTTAACGTATAGGGTGGTCCAAAAGTCAGTTAACCATTTTTTATCCATTATAAATCATTCAATTTTCTTTCGTACGTTACGTAAGAAGGTTTTATTTGACGAAATTAATTTGCAGCGGTTAACCGACTTTTGCGCCTCCCTGCTTATTATATTAAAAATTTTATTGATAAAATTAATTTTATTTAAGTGTAGAATATTTTAAATTTTCACTTTAAACTGAGCTACTCGGTTCGATTAAAGATTAAAATGTCCATTTGCAACCGCTTTAATCTTTGATAAGAAAGTTGTTGGGAGTCTTAAAAGATACTTTAGGATTATTTAAAACGCTTAAAAGAAGAATCAAAATAATAATAATAATACTAAAATTTTAAAAAAAAAAGAAGAATTTTTTAAATAGACTTTTTATCGGAGCATTTAACTTAACATTTAATTTGACATTTAAACTCTTCTTACAGTCTCATAAACACTCATCTTAAACAAAGCTGGCAGTATTGTTGGTTAAATGGAGTTTAAGACGGGAGTATTATAGATAGTTAATGACAGATGAAGAAAGAAAGAAAAAAAAAAGAAAAATGGCGAAGTAGACAGACTTTAATGATATCAAAATAAGGAAAAGAAAAATGCAAATGCATACTAGCAATTTGTAAAATTTAAATGAAATGGTCTAATTACTTGAAATTCCTTTTTTTTTTTTGTATTTTTCAGTCCTTTCAACTATCCTTTCTGCTTTACAAGTACTTTTAAGAAAGTGGGTGTGTTGAGCTTCGTTCAAAATGGAACAGACAGAAAGTTAGTCGAGTTTTCTATTGATTGCTGAGGTTCTTCCTTTCGTATACGCCATTTTTTTCCCTTTCCTCCTTCTTCTTCTTCTTTTCCCCCCTTTCTTGTAAGTCGAATTCGCTCTCTTCAATTATTAATTGAACAATTTAAGAATGCCAATGTGCTAATTAATGTTATTATCTAAGGATACACTTAAATGTTAATTGCTTTTTATTCTATATTTCGTGACTTTTAAGCTCCTTTGTGGTACTTTAATACTTCAATTTTGATTATCTTTATCGATTAATTCGAATTTTTCTTTTCAATTTCTCCTAGATTTAACCTTATAGCCGTATTAAACAAGAGGATATACGTATAAAACCTTACTAAATAGACCTTCTGTGTATCTAATCTCATAATGTACGAGTTAAATCTATATATTATATATAATAACATTACTTAAAGTAGATAAAGATTTGAAGGAAAAAAAAATTCAATTTTTCTCTTATACAATTGATATATAAGTCAATATATAGAAAGTTTTCCAAAGGGAAATTTCGGATATACACTGCACAAATCTGGTTTGGATGAAGTGTGACGCAAAGCTATTTTTTCCCCTTTGTATTGTGTGATGTTTTCGGTGTGTAAGCAATCACGTAAATTCAATTGGATAAATGACAAAATGAAACAGGAAACTGAAGCGACTTTCTCCAGTTACTTCTTAGGTGCTGAAAGAGCCACAAACAGTTAATGACCCATAGGTCTACATTTATTAACAACTAACAGATGTTAGTTAGCCTTTGGCAATCAGTAACAATCGATGTTTGTCTATCATTTAATCAACTCACTGATTACCTTCCAGCTATGATAAAGTGATGTCTAACGCATAGAAAATTTTAAGTAAGCTTCGTTAAGCAGCTAGAACATTTGATAATTCGGATTTTTTAGATATAAAATGAGTATTAAATTCTCTTTCCCAATTTTCATGAGTGTCTATATTTTCTTAATTGTTAATTCGCAAGAAAAAATATATCTAAAAAATTTAAAATTTTAATCTGGCAACATCGTTTCATTGTTAAACTTGTCACTCACGTGGTTTTGACTATTAAAAAAATGGCGGACCTATCAGACAGTTGCGTCGAATATCAATAGAGATCTATTTTTATTTGCTTTTTTTTGTACTTTTTAGGCTTCAGGCATTAAAACATCAAAAATACTGAATGAAAATATAGCGTAAGTGTAATTTTAAAAGTAAAAAATGAAGTATTTTTCCAGCTCTGATCGTTTCGAAACGTTCACTCCAAAATTTCGACAATGGAAGATCATCCAAAGTTAGAGTAACCATCAAAACAGTTGGCAGCAGCGATTTATACTTGGAATGTGCTGTGCAGAAGTTTCTGGAACATCTGTTGTTCAGATGTTTCCACCATTATTGCTGAGCTTGTGAAGCGTTATATCTTGTAAGTAGTGGTATATGAGTGTGGCTGCAGTTTTTGAGAAAGATTTCAAGATGAAACTATGTAAATATCTCCGTAGTGCTAAAGTATTCTAAAATACAGATTTCACAAGAGAACAGATGAGCCACTCAATACATTGTATCAAAAGGTATGACGTTTTTGGTCATTGGTGGAGATGAAATAAATACTGTCGAAAAACAATCTAATTAATGATACTTATAAAAGAAACGCCGATTAAATCAGAAATTTTATCCACGTTGATTTACAAAGCGCACATTGAAATTGTATACAAACGTTTGGATGAAGGATTGAAATTAAAATATTACAACGTTAAGACCGGATGTGATTGCCATTTATTTTAGATTATGTAAACAACGCCAGCTACAAGAGAAGCAAAAAGCAAAGGGTGCTGAAGCCTATTCCCAGCAACATTATGAACTCGAGATTGATCTCACTGACATGCAAAGTGAGCTTGACAATGCGTACAGGTATATCCATAATCACCTTACTAAATTAGTTTTTTTGTGGCTATTATGAATGAGGAAGGAAGTTGCTTACGATATTCTGTATATCTTCTGCATTACGGGTACAGTACTCCATATATATTGCAAAAGAACAACGGACGAAAATTTTCAGCGCAAGCTACAAATGAGCTGGTTTCTGTGTTTGGCTAAAAAAATTTTTCACGAGAAACCTCGAAATTCTCAATCTTAGGGAAATGTGGAGCGAGCGAATCATTTGCCACGTGCTTAACAAATGTATGATCGACAAGACGATGTCATCTTGGACTGAAGATCTCTGTTTTTTTCAGATAAAAAAGAACAGATTATTTCACAGGAACATTAGCAGGAACTCCTATAAAGCTTCGTTAAGCAAAATGATCTCGAAGGTTCCTCCTTTCCATTCGAGATGATACCTTAAAGAGGCAAAGAACAGGAACTCACCCAGGAACAGTGGCAATGGAAAAGAACGAAAACGACCTTCACCGTCAGAGAATCTCTTTGTACGCAATGAATTTCAGATTGCCGATGAAGAATTTCTGAAAGTAAGTAATATTCCTAGGAAAAAACTTCACCGAGAAGCGTGGTAACCATTAGGAACAAGGATTCGTCAAGTGCGTTGTTCAGATTGAATTGGATTAGATTAATGGGATAAGGTAACGCAATACACGGACGATCTAGGGAATGCCTCACGGAGAACTTTCTAGGGGAAACTGACTCCTATTTAGGTGTTAGACACATGAAGAAAACCCGGAAAACGCCACGCAACCTGCCAGTTGGTCGGGCGCAAACCCACGACCAGTGTTCAGCGATTTTATGTACTCGGCCACCGGTGGGTGTAAAATTAGTAAGAATAAACGATCTTATATATAATTATCCAATGTCTAATTTTGCACACATTAAAAAAGTTTTTCGAACGTTAATGAAAACGTATAACAAAACAATAACAAAATGTATAATTATCGTAACAAGAATCCATGTTTATTTATATATTCTTTGATAATCTTTTTCTATCTTCGATATCAGTTTTGGTTTTTCTCGAACAAGAAAAATGACATAAAATATTGAAAAAATTGATGATGTAATTATAATTTTTCTGTATCGGATAATTTATCAATTCGGACAGAAGAACCATTCTTTTTCCCCCTCCCTCTCTAGATCAATGCAGAATTTAATTTTCTATGCATTCTTATATAAGTAATAAGATAAATTCGTTGGTAGATAAAGTTCTCCTATCTCTTAATAACGAAAACTCAATTATTGTTAATAGTAATAAAGTTTCGATTAAGTAATTATAGTTTTGAAAGTGAATTATACATAAAATAATCTTTTGTTACTTACTAGAACTTTAAATAATTAATTTCATATCATTATAATTAATCAATTAACTAGAAGCAACAGAATATTATAAGTTATAGACCCAATTACGCTCATTACTAGAGGGACCAACCCTCAATGGGGTCGAGCAGCACAAGAGAGGAAACGATGCTTCGACCCGTACTATCCATGATAAATTATGGGCATGGGATCGATTAGCATGGAAGAAGAATGGGAAATGACGGGTTCGATCAAGAATTCCGTAATAAATTACGAGAGTATGAATCAAATTCGAACCCCACGGCGGTAGGCTAACAATTTACTAATCGGCCACCCGATCGCATTAAAATTACTTTAATGAAGCAAAAGAAAAAAAAAATACGGTTTAATGCCATAAGCATAAGGCATAAATGCCTAATTGTGATATTAACTGTGCTTATTTTGTAAAGAATAGCATTAAATAAATTTCATAGATTATCATTTAATCGCCTGTATAATCGCTTTTAATTAAGAAATTTCAAATGTTTCGTCACTTATACTCATAATTTTATGATTAATTTTCTTACTTAACTGTTTAATAAGTAATTCTATAATAATTTCGTAGTGGAGATTAATATATTTTATAACTAAAAGAATAGTTTGATACACCTGGCTTTTCATTCTTTTATAGTTACATAGAATGGAATCAGATCAATATCTTGTCTAAAGAGAGATTTACTCGCTCCTTTTATTATCGTATCTATAATTGTTCAGTATAGTGATCACTTAAACAGGGTTTACAGCACAATCATTTGGAAAATTGATGACAAAATCCAGTCATCTCCATGAATTATGCGAGCTGTTAAATAACAGAGAGGGTCCAAAATATAAAACTTCTCCTACTAATTCTTTGATAATACTTTGCTAAGTAAAGCTATGCACAGTATAAAACTCATCAAACTGATCGTTAAATTGATGTCGTAACATAAAACCTGGCTGCTGGCTCCTGGAAGTAGAAAATGACCCATAAAACATCCCTATTGACTAAATTCATCCATCCCAATTAAGAAATTAATAATTTCTAAAAATAGATGATTAAAGACGTTGTATAATATCCTGTTAAAATCGTATATTTTCTGACCTGTCGATCGTATTTAAAAAAAAAAAAAATGAGGATTGTTAGACGTCTTCTTCGGTCGAAAGAGATTTCCTCACCCCTACAGGCACTTTGAATAGTGAGAAACTACATCCTGTCTTCTATATCCTGCCGTCTAGTCAATGTGAAATACATTGATCAGGCTGCAAGAATGACAAATCCTATTTTCTTCTGCATAAAAATCTAAATTGTGACGTGTGTATTGTTGCGTTGTCCCCTTTGCAAAGAAGGAAACATTTGCATTCTCCGCTTTGCAAATAGCGAAAATATTGATAAAGATTTAAACGAATCTCTCTTTTTTCTATATAAAAAATAAACCAAAATATCTAATTTATATATTTATTTACTATTTATTAATAATTTCTGTAACTTTTGTGGTAAGGAAGAGTTCGTTGTGGATAGCTAAACGCCAACGTGTGCCTCCACTTCTTCGTTATTAAACATTTTAAACAGTAAATTTATAATAAACATTTAAATTTTTATAAATGAAATTTACTTTAAAATATATTAATAAAAATATTAAAACAAACAAACATACAAGCACATGCCAACACACCTAAATACAAATATAGAAACAAGTGCTTAATACTAACATTATTGATAAACAAGACCAGAAAAAATATAAAAAAATTTAAAAATTAATTAATTCGAAATATATTTAAGTAAATTAAATTAAAATTTACTTTATTTTTTATTAATTTAAAGCATTAAACTACTCTAAAGCACTATAAATAAGGTCGTGCATTCATTAAATTAATTTACGTGACGGATACTAAAGCACACCCCTTATAATATCTAATTTTTTTAAGGGAAAATTATGAAGAATATCTCATGTGAAGCATAAAGCCAATTATTTTGAAGTCGAATAACTTTCTTAATTATAATTTTACCTTCGAAATTCTATGAATAATTAAAGATTTTAATCCAATTAAGATTATGTCATGTAACGTTTTCTATTATAAATCAAATTTTATAAAGCTTCTGGCATGTATTTTATTGAAAAGTTAAATCTAAATCCATACCCTCACTGGAGTTTTATATTCGAAAATTAAATTTAAAATAAAAAATATACACTTTAATAATTTATAGTTTAAAATGTTAAGACAATGGGGGAGGAATAGCGAAAGACGTTTAAAACGTCATTTCAGAAGTTTAAAAAAAACGAGTTTTATACACCTTTTTTTTTACTTTAAAAAACTTAATTTGGTTCTTTAATTTAATTGCCAACTTAAATCAATTATTTCCTTAATTTTAATTAACTTTTCATGTATTAATAGCTAAGTTAATCTTCACACTTTTCAATTATTTATCACACTCGAGGAAGGATTATTAATAATTAAAAAATAAATCATTTGAGATTATTATTTTAATTTTAATTAAAAAATAAAAATTAAAAACACGTAACATACAGTACATACTTCATTTTTCTTACTTTAATTTTAATTGGTTAGATATATTTTAACTTTAAATAATAAATGAGAGTTTTTGACACGTTGGCAAGGATTGAAAATAAATTAAGTAACAATAAAAAAAAAAAATAATAATAATAATAATAAAATTTTACTATTATTTTTTCATTATTTTCCTTAATTAATTCTCATTAATTATACCATATTAACTAGAATTTATAGGTGTTTAAGTAAATTAAAAATAGTAAAAAATGGGGTGTATGTATATATATTATTTTAATAAGAAAATAATATTTGATTAACCCCTTCGAGCAAGCATCTTATTAAGATTAAATATAGTTTAAGATATAATTAATGACTTATAAAATTAATGAAAGATGCAGGAGGATACTTCTTCATCTCTAGCTTCTGACACCTGTTTGATCCCCTGCATTGCCACCTCATTACTCTCGGTAGAAGCGAATTAAAGAAAGATTCCTCAATGTGGATACCAACCTGGTATTAATGGCATGTCTTCACTACAGGAGTTCTATAGAAGATCCTCCAACATCCATCATTTCCACTCAAATGATAATCTTCATTCAGACTGCTCTTATTTAACTAGGATCAATCTTATTTTTCATTTTCTTGTAATATTTAAAAAAATAAAAAATTTGTTTACAACTTCTATTTTTTAGTCCAGAATAGAAGAAAATAATTATAAAACTTTTGCTATTTTTTTTACAGCTTCAGAAAATTAAAAAAAAATCATGTCTAATTTTTACAGTTTCTACTTTAAAAATCCCTATTAAATATAATTTTCTGTTCTATTTAAATATTATTATTATTAAATTAAATAGAGTTTAATATTAATTTTAAATAGTTTATTTTAATATTTACATTTATTCTGTTGTGTAAATATAAGGCAAAGGTGATTAAACTCGCTTCCCTGTTTAACAATATTAATTATAATAATTAAATATTTTAGAATAATATAAAATTAGTAAAACGATCTCATAATTATTTACTAATTATTCATGAATATTTGTATGTAAAATTACAAAGTTAAATTTGTATAGGAAATTTTATTTTATTTTTTATGTTATAACAATAAAATGTATATTATTAAAGTTTTATTGTTCATTTTAATTAGAAATTAAAGTTTAATAAACTTTAAAAAAATGGGTAAAAATTTAATTATAATTATTATTCATTTTTATAATTAAATTTATTTAATTTACTCGAATATTTTCCGAATAAACTTCAAATTTCTTTCATTCTTCAATTAACGTTGGGATTCGTTGTTAATTAAAATGTTTTAAAAATAAATACTCATTAAAATTATTATTTATATTAATTTTTTAATACGTTAAGACATAAAAAATATATATATTTATTAATTATTATTATTAAATTATAATGAAAATAATTAAAAATCTAAATAAAACCGTACTAATTCGATACGTAGAAGCAGTAAATTTTTGGTTTAATTTTAATTAAAAAATTAAAATGTTACAATAAATATAAACTAAAACTTTTTATAACAATTAAAATATGTCGAATAAAACTTTTTTACATAATAGAATTAATGCATAACGGTGCAAAAGTTTGATAGGAGAGGACGAATTTCAGCTTAATTCACACTAACTTCTTACAGAGGTTTTAATCAAGATCCCCAGTTACCTTATTTTAAAATATAATTATAAAATAACGAGTAATTATTACCAATGCCAGGCTGCAATTTTTAATTTATTTAATTTAAAATATATGCTATCCATCTTAAATTAGTAATGGCTTGCCCCTGTACATCATACTTTTCCTGCTAGCAGTAAGGTACTGCAGTTCATCTATCTAACTCCTTTCGGGGGGAAAATTTTTGAATTGAAATTGCAACCCAATCAAACGGAATATTAAATAATCTGATAAATTCAGCAGATAGATAAATACTTTTAGCAAGAAATATATAAAGATGAAAGACGAAGATGATCTCGAGAGATAAGAAGTGTGCCACTTTGGTGAATAGATGGACTTCAACTAACATAACAACATCCCAGGAGATTGGGACATTGAAAAGGCCGACTTTGGTCTATCCGATGCATCCAACAGTTTGCAAGTGACTAGGCATATCAAATAGGAACTGCTGTTTCTTATACAGGGAGATCAAAATAATGTCTATTATGTAGCCAAAGGCACTTTGCAGTTTTATTGCAACGATCAATAGGCGATTATTCTTCGAGTTTTCATAAAGAAACAACGTTTTAAATGGCAACGAGAGTAATGAAAATCGTCTCCCTTCTCCTATACTTTTAAAATACTTTGATTGATTTATATGACAGGTTTTTATTGATGCAAAATATACTTTTTCAACTGGAAAGGAAAATTTACTTATTTAATTTTCTTTCTTCTTTATAAGAAAATTCGAGTGGAAAATACCTATTTAAATTTTAAATTTTAATATATATATTGTGTGTGTTAATAAATGATAATTGAATTTTCTCTACGATTTTTATGAATTTTTTCCATTCAATTTGCATCTAATTATCTTTATTATTACTTCAATATAGTCCTTTCTCTTTTTAAAACCCTTTATTCTTTATGTTTTCCAATTTAACAATTTAATTTTTATTCTTTTTAACTTTATTTTTTATTTAATAAATATTTCTAAATGTTAAAAACATTAATATCTTTTAAACATTTTCTCTAGAAATTCATTTAAAATATTTTTATTCGCTAATTTTACGTTTAATTTGTATAATAGATGCGCTTTATGACCTCGCACTTCACCACCCCCGCTTTAGCGACCGGGGTAAATTTATAATTATAATTAAAGCCATATTTTCTGTTAATCATTTTGGTTTATCGCAGTTTATAATACTAAGCGTAGACTTCGATATACGACGGGGCCCAAAACTCAGTTAACCATGCTCTCTCTGTTGTGAATACGAGTCACAAACTGGATTTATAACACGTTTTTATTTTACAAAATTCCTGGCTACAGTCACTTAGACTTGTGGTCCTAAATATCCTGGCAACAGCTAGTTTGGTCTACTGACTTTTGGGCCACCCTTTATACTGTATATTTAATTTAAAGTTTACAGAAAGAAAATATGGTTATTATATGTATTTATACAAAAAAAAATCACAGTAAAGTTGAGCAATTTTTAAAGGATTGTAGCGATACATTCCAACATGCCATAAATCTATAGAAAGTTTTTATGTATTTATGACCGGATATGCTGACGTAGCGCACTTAACCACTATTATTACGATATCATAAGAGACGTGTGTAATGGAGTCACGTACGAGATCGTGTGGTTTATTATTAGAAAGTGTCATAATAGAATGCAATGGACACAAATCAAGACACGACTCGATACCAAATTCTGTAAGAAGATTCGATTCGAAATTTCAATTGCAAACCAACAGCCAGATGAATAAAGTAAATAATAACATCAGTTATACTTTATAAAGTTATAAAAGAGTTTAAATAAATTATATATAATACAATTAATTACCTTTGTTCTTAAAGATTTATGACGTTTTCCACGTGACGACACTCTTTCTAACAATCTTCTTTTAACTAATTTACATATTTTACTGTCGTATTTATAAAATTGCCTAAATTTCTAAAGTAAAATCTGGTATAGTAAGTAAATTTACATTTGAAAATATTAACATTAAAATATAAATAAATAAACTTTAACACCCAAATAGGGGGTCAGTCCCCTTTGTCAAATTGCCCACGTGTTGCTTTGCTTTATTTTATCAACCCTATTTAACACGTTTCCTCGTAACACGTTTGTTTACCCTTGTATACATTCACATAATTAATATAAATTTAGGCAAACACTAAACACTCAGTCGCGTTATATACCGCAACAAGCTCGTCAAAAATTTAATTAAGAAATGTTATTTTCGAAAATTTCAATAAAGATTTATTTACTTTAACGTAAAAATTACGGGATATAAATTTAGAATTTGTATATCTCGACTAATTATAATTTCTCTTTCATATCTTTTCGTTTCTATTGTTTTCATTGGATCACTTAATGGAGACGAAATTTAATCCAAGTTTCGGAAATCAAACAATCCACCCAATTGTTTGAAGTAACAGAAACAAGCCTAAGGACATTTGCACCAATCGAATCGACATTTTAACACATAAATTCACAATAAAGGGTGACCCAAAAGTTAGTTGACAGTGTTCCTTTTCTAGTCTTACACGACGTTTGTGAGAATACGAAACGTAAAACCGACTTCGGTACAAAATATATATATATATATATATATATACACCGAATTGAACTATAATGAATAGGATTGGCAGGCCCTAAAGTCAATTAACCGTGTTTCATATTATGTTTTTCAAATACCTGTGAGAGTTATGGATCGTTCAGAACGGAATTTGTATTAAACTGTACCAATTTCGGGCCGAAATAACAGCAATTTATCATCGTATACGAAGGTAAACTGACTTTTGGACCACCCTTAGTATTCCTATGCCGGAAGGGATAACAGAAATTACAAATTCAATCGGGGAGGATGGAGAATTTAAATTTCGTAGAATTTTTCTGAAGTTTCTTACGTTATAACGGGATTTTCTTTCGTTAATATGCTTTATAACAATACAGTTAAAACGAAGTGTGACGACTTCATCGCGTGTATCTTTAAATTCTCGACATCTGCTACTGACGCTTTCGTAATTTCAGTTAAATTTGCCGATATTTCGATCACGTGATTCACCTATCACCTTCTCTGTATATCTTCTGCATTACGGGTACAGTACTCCATATATATTGCAAAAGAACAACGGACGAAAATTTTCAGCGCAAGCTACAAATGAGCTGGTTTCTGTGTTTGGCTAAAAAAATTTTTCACGAGAAACCTCGAAATTCTCAATCTTAGGGAAATGTGGAGCGAGCGAATCATTTGCCACGTGCTTAACAAATGTATGATCGACAAGACGATGTCATCTTGGACTGAAGATCTCTGTTTTTTTCAGATAAAAAAGAACAGATTATTTCACAGGAACATTAACAGGAACTCCTATAAAGCTTCGTTAAGCAAAATGATCTCGAAGGTTCCTCCTTTCCATTCGAGATGATACCTTAAAGAGGCAAAGAACAGGAACTCACCCAGGAACAGTGGCAATGGAAAAGAACGAAAACGACCTTCACCGTCAGAGAATCTCTTTGTACGCAATGAATTTCAGATTGCCGATGAAGAATTTCTGAAAGTAAGTAATATTCCTAGGAAAAAACTTCACCGAGAAGCGTGGTAACCATTAGGAACAAGGATTCGTCAAGTGCGTTGTTCAGATTGAATTGGATTAGATTAATGGGATAAGGTAACGCAATACACGGACGATCTAGGGAATGCCTCACGGAGAACTTTCTAGGGGAAACTGACTCCTATTTAGGTGTTAGACACATGAAGAAAACCCGGAAAACGCCACGCAACCTGCCAGTTGGTCGGGCGCAAACCCACGACCAGTGTTCAGCGATTTTATGTACTCGGCCACCGGTGGGTGTAAAATTAGTAAGAATAAACGATCTTATATATAATTATCCAATGTCTAATTTTGCACACATTAAAAAAGTTTTTCGAACGTTAATGAAAACGTATAACAAAACAATAACAAAATGTATAATTATCGTAACAAGAATCCATGTTTATTTATATATTCTTTGATAATCTTTTTCTATCTTCGATATCAGTTTTGGTTTTTCTCGAACAAGAAAAATGACATAAAATATTGAAAAAATTGATGATGTAATTATAATTTTTCTGTATCGGATAATTTATCAATTCGGACAGAAGAACCATTCTTTTTCCCCCTCCCTCTCTAGATCAATGCAGAATTTAATTTTCTATGCATTCTTATATAAGTAATAAGATAAATTCGTTGGTAGATAAAGTTCTCCTATCTCTTAATAACGAAAACTCAATTATTGTTAATAGTAATAAAGTTTCGATTAAGTAATTATAGTTTTGAAAGTGAATTATACATAAAATAATCTTTTGTTACTTACTAGAACTTTAAATAATTAATTTCATATCATTATAATTAATCAATTAACTAGAAGCAACAGAATATTATAAGTTATAGACCCAATTACGCTCATTACTAGAGGGACCAACCCTCAATGGGGTCGAGCAGCACAAGAGAGGAAACGATGCTNACTTAAAAAAGTAAACAATAAAAAATATATAAGGTAATTGAATTTACAGGAGTCAATAAAGAAAAGTTTATCTAGAAATGGACTTACAGTAGTCCTTAGTAAATTGTTTCGCATGTAAGTTATTTATCTGGATGCTATCGTTAGTTTCTTCTTTACAACATGTTTATGACTGTAAGTACTTTGATTCCTGAGATAAAAAAGAAAATTTATGGTTTAACAACCGAAATGATTTCCTAATAAAACTTCTAAATGTCATAAATGGTTCGAAAGTACTAACGTGGTAACATCTCTCCAAATACTTACAAAAATTAAGTTAATATTTCAAACAGTTTATACCTAAGCTTATTGCATATAATGTGGGCCAAAAGTCGGTTAACTTGCCTTATTAACTTATGTTTTACCTCATATTTACTAACTATTCGTAAGCGCAATTATACTAAGAACACACGGTTAACTAACTTTTAGTCCACCCTACCTATTATTATTTTAGAAATTAATGATCAAGTAGAAGATGGAAAAAATAATTTAAGATTTATATAATTATATTTATTATATTATTTTTTCCTCGTATTTTAGTGTATAAGAGGGTTTTATTATAAGCAATTGTTATAGTTATAATGTAATATAGAACCAAATAATGAAGAAATAAACTAATGATACGATTTTAATTGGNTTATTAATTTAAAGCGTTAAACTACTCTAAAGCACTATAAATAAGGTCGTGCATTCATTAAATTAATTTACGTGACGGATACTAAAGCACACCCCTTATAATATCTAATTTTTTTAAGGGAAAATTATGAAGAATATCTCATGTGAAGCATAAAGCCAATTATTTTGAAGTCGAATAACTTTCTTAATTATAATTTTACCTTCGAAATTCTATGAATAATTAAAGATTTTAATCCAATTAAGATTATGTCATGTAACGTTTTCTATTATAAATCAAATTTTATAAAGCTTCTGGCATGTATTTTATTGAAAAGTTAAATCTAAATCCATACCCTCACTGGAGTTTTATATTCGAAAATTAAATTTAAAATAAAAAATATACACTTTAATAATTTATAGTTTAAAATGTTAAGACAATGGGGGAGGAATAGCGAAAGACGTTTAAAACGTCATTTCAGAAGTTTAAAAAAAACGAGTTTTATACACCTTTTTTTTTACTTTAAAAAACTTAATTTGGTTCTTTAATTTAATTGCCAACTTAAATCAATTATTTCCTTAATTTTAATTAACTTTTCATGTATTAATAGCTAAGTTAATCTTCACACTTTTCAATTATTTATCACACTCGAGGAAGGATTATTAATAATTAAAAAATAAATCATTTGAGATTATTATTTTAATTTTAATTAAAAAATAAAAATTAAAAACACGTAACATACAGTACATACTTCATTTTTCTTACTTTAATTTTAATTGGTTAGATATATTTTAACTTTAAATAATAAATGAGAGTTTTTGACACGTTGGCAAGGATTGAAAATAAATTAAGTAACAATAAAAAAAAAAAATAATAATAATAATAATAAAATTTTACTATTATTTTTTCATTATTTTCCTTAATTAATTCTCATTAATTATACCATATTAACTAGAATTTATAGGTGTTTAAGTAAATTAAAAATAGTAAAAAATGGGGTGTATGTATATATATTATTTTAATAAGAAAATAATATTTGATTAACCCCTTCGAGCAAGCATCTTATTAAGATTAAATATAGTTTAAGATATAATTAATGACTTATAAAATTAATGAAAGATGCAGGAGGATACTTCTTCATCTCTAGCTTCTGACACCTGTTTGATCCCCTGCATTGCCACCTCATTACTCTCGGTAGAAGCGAATTAAAGAAAGATTCCTCAATGTGGATACCAACCTGGTATTAATGGCATGTCTTCACTACAGGAGTTCTATAGAAGATCCTCCAACATCCATCATTTCCACTCAAATGATAATCTTCATTCAGACTGCTCTTATTTAACTAGGATCAATCTTATTTTTCATTTTCTTGTAATATTTAAAAAAATAAAAAATTTGTTTACAACTTCTATTTTTTAGTCCAGAATAGAAGAAAATAATTATAAAACTTTTGCTATTTTTTTTACAGCTTCAGAAAATTAAAAAAAAATCATGTCTAATTTTTACAGTTTCTACTTTAAAAATCCCTATTAAATATAATTTTCTGTTCTATTTAAATATTATTATTATTAAATTAAATAGAGTTTAATATTAATTTTAAATAGTTTATTTTAATATTTACATTTATTCTGTTGTGTAAATATAAGGCAAAGGTGATTAAACTCGCTTCCCTGTTTAACAATATTAATTATAATAATTAAATATTTTAGAATAATATAAAATTAGTAAAACGATCTCATAATTATTTACTAATTATTCATGAATATTTGTATGTAAAATTACAAAGTTAAATTTGTATAGGAAATTTTATTTTATTTTTTATGTTATAACAATAAAATGTATATTATTAAAGTTTTATTGTTCATTTTAATTAGAAATTAAAGTTTAATAAACTTTAAAAAAATGGGTAAAAATTTAATTATAATTATTATTCATTTTTATAATTAAATTTATTTAATTTACTCGAATATTTTCCGAATAAACTTCAAATTTCTTTCATTCTTCAATTAACGTTGGGATTCGTTGTTAATTAAAATGTTTTAAAAATAAATACTCATTAAAATTATTATTTATATTAATTTTTTAATACGTTAAGACATAAAAAATATATATATTTATTAATTATTATTATTAAATTATAATGAAAATAATTAAAAATCTAAATAAAACCGTACTAATTCGATACGTAGAAGCAGTAAATTTTTGGTTTAATTTTAATTAAAAAATTAAAATGTTACAATAAATATAAACTAAAACTTTTTATAACAATTAAAATATGTCGAATAAAACTTTTTTACATAATAGAATTAATGCATAACGGTGCAAAAGTTTGATAGGAGAGGACGAATTTCAGCTTAATTCACACTAACTTCTTACAGAGGTTTTAATCAAGATCCCCAGTTACCTTATTTTAAAATATAATTATAAAATAACGAGTAATTATTNTAAGAAAATAATATTTGATTAACCCCTTCGAGCAAGCATCTTATTAAGATTAAATATAGTTTAAGATATAATTAATGACTTATAAAATTAATGAAAGATGCAGGAGGATACTTCTTCATCTCTAGCTTCTGACACCTGTTTGATCCCCTGCATTGCCACCTCATTACTCTCGGTAGAAGCGAATTAAAGAAAGATTCCTCAATGTGGATACCAACCTGGTATTAATGGCATGTCTTCACTACAGGAGTTCTATAGAAGATCCTCCAACATCCATCATTTCCACTCAAATGATAATCTTCATTCAGACTGCTCTTATTTAACTAGGATCAATCTTATTTTTCATTTTCTTGTAATATTTAAAAAAATAAAAAATTTGTTTACAACTTCTATTTTTTAGTCCAGAATAGAAGAAAATAATTATAAAACTTTTGCTATTTTTTTTACAGCTTCAGAAAATTAAAAAAAAATCATGTCTAATTTTTACAGTTTCTACTTTAAAAATCCCTATTAAATATAATTTTCTGTTCTATTTAAATATTATTATTATTAAATTAAATAGAGTTTAATATTAATTTTAAATAGTTTATTTTAATATTTACATTTATTCTGTTGTGTAAATATAAGGCAAAGGTGATTAAACTCGCTTCCCTGTTTAACAATATTAATTATAATAATTAAATATTTTAGAATAATATAAAATTAGTAAAACGATCTCATAATTATTTACTAATTATTCATGAATATTTGTATGTAAAATTACAAAGTTAAATTTGTATAGGAAATTTTATTTTATTTTTTATGTTATAACAATAAAATGTATATTATTAAAGTTTTATTGTTCATTTTAATTAGAAATTAAAGTTTAATAAACTTTAAAAAAATGGGTAAAAATTTAATTATAATTATTATTCATTTTTATAATTAAATTTATTTAATTTACTCGAATATTTTCCGAATAAACTTCAAATTTCTTTCATTCTTCAATTAACGTTGGGATTCGTTGTTAATTAAAATGTTTTAAAAATAAATACTCATTAAAATTATTATTTATATTAATTTTTTAATACGTTAAGACATAAAAAATATATATATTTATTAATTATTATTATTAAATTATAATGAAAATAATTAAAAATCTAAATAAAACCGTACTAATTCGATACGTAGAAGCAGTAAATTTTTGGTTTAATTTTAATTAAAAAATTAAAATGTTACAATAAATATAAACTAAAACTTTTTATAACAATTAAAATATGTCGAATAAAACTTTTTTACATAATAGAATTAATGCATAACGGTGCAAAAGTTTGATAGGAGAGGACGAATTTCAGCTTAATTCACACTAACTTCTTACAGAGGTTTTAATCAAGATCCCCAGTTACCTTATTTTAAAATATAATTATAAAATAACGAGTAATTATTACCAATGCCAGGCTGCAATTTTTAATTTATTTAATTTAAAATATATGCTATCCATCTTAAATTAGTAATGGCTTGCCCCTGTACATCATACTTTTCCTGCTAGCAGTAAGGTACTGCAGTTCATCTATCTAACTCCTTTCGGGGGGAAAATTTTTGAATTGAAATTGCAACCCAATCAAACGGAATATTAAATAATCTGATAAATTCAGCAGATAGATAAATACTTTTAGCAAGAAATATATAAAGATGAAAGACGAAGATGATCTCGAGAGATAAGAAGTGTGCCACTTTGGTGAATAGATGGACTTCAACTAACATAACAACATCCCAGGAGATTGGGACATTGAAAAGGCCGACTTTGGTCTATCCGATGCATCCAACAGTTTGCAAGTGACTAGGCATATCAAATAGGAACTGCTGTTTCTTATACAGGGAGATCAAAATAATGTCTATTATGTAGCCAAAGGCACTTTGCAGTTTTATTGCAACGATCAATAGGCGATTATTCTTCGAGTTTTCATAAAGAAACAACGTTTTAAATGGCAACGAGAGTAATGAAAATCGTCTCCCTTCTCCTATACTTTTAAAATACTTTGATTGATTTATATGACAGGTTTTTATTGATGCAAAATATACTTTTTCAACTGGAAAGGAAAATTTACTTATTTAATTTTCTTTCTTCTTTATAAGAAAATTCGAGTGGAAAATACCTATTTAAATTTTAAATTTTAATATATATATTGTGTGTGTTAATAAATGATAATTGAATTTTCTCTACGATTTTTATGAATTTTTTCCATTCAATTTGCATCTAATTATCTTTATTATTACTTCAATATAGTCCTTTCTCTTTTTAAAACCCTTTATTCTTTATGTTTTCCAATTTAACAATTTAATTTTTATTCTTTTTAACTTTATTTTTTATTTAATAAATATTTCTAAATGTTAAAAACATTAATATCTTTTAAACATTTTCTCTAGAAATTCATTTAAAATATTTTTATTCGCTAATTTTACGTTTAATTTGTATAATAGATGCGCTTTATGACCTCGCACTTCACCACCCCCGCTTTAGCGACCGGGGTAAATTTATAATTATAATTAAAGCCATATTTTCTGTTAATCATTTTGGTTTATCGCAGTTTATAATACTAAGCGTAGACTTCGATATACGACGGGGCCCAAAACTCAGTTAACCATGCTCTCTCTGTTGTGAATACGAGTCACAAACTGGATTTATAACACGTTTTTATTTTACAAAATTCCTGGCTACAGTCACTTAGACTTGTGGTCCTAAATATCCTGGCAACAGCTAGTTTGGTCTACTGACTTTTGGGCCACCCTTTATACTGTATATTTAATTTAAAGTTTACAGAAAGAAAATATGGTTATTATATGTATTTATACAAAAAAAAATCACAGTAAAGTTGAGCAATTTTTAAAGGATTGTAGCGATACATTCCAACATGCCATAAATCTATAGAAAGTTTTTATGTATTTATGACCGGATATGCTGACGTAGCGCACTTAACCACTATTATTACGATATCATAAGAGACGTGTGTAATGGAGTCACGTACGAGATCGTGTGGTTTATTATTAGAAAGTGTCATAATAGAATGCAATGGACACAAATCAAGACACGACTCGATACCAAATTCTGTAAGAAGATTCGATTCGAAATTTCAATTGCAAACCAACAGCCAGATGAATAAAGTAAATAATAACATCAGTTATACTTTATAAAGTTATAAAAGAGTTTAAATAAATTATATATAATACAATTAATTACCTTTGTTCTTAAAGATTTATGACGTTTTCCACGTGACGACACTCTTTCTAACAATCTTCTTTTAACTAATTTACATATTTTACTGTCGTATTTATAAAATTGCCTAAATTTCTAAAGTAAAATCTGGTATAGTAAGTAAATTTACATTTGAAAATATTAACATTAAAATATAAATAAATAAACTTTAACACCCAAATAGGGGGTCAGTCCCCTTTGTCAAATTGCCCACGTGTTGCTTTGCTTTATTTTATCAACCCTATTTAACACGTTTCCTCGTAACACGTTTGTTTACCCTTGTATACATTCACATAATTAATATAAATTTAGGCAAACACTAAACACTCAGTCGCGTTATATACCGCAACAAGCTCGTCAAAAATTTAATTAAGAAATGTTATTTTCGAAAATTTCAATAAAGATTTATTTACTTTAACGTAAAAATTACGGGATATAAATTTAGAATTTGTATATCTCGACTAATTATAATTTCTCTTTCATATCTTTTCGTTTCTATTGTTTTCATTGGATCACTTAATGGAGACGAAATTTAATCCAAGTTTCGGAAATCAAACAATCCACCCAATTGTTTGAAGTAACAGAAACAAGCCTAAGGACATTTGCACCAATCGAATCGACATTTTAACACATAAATTCACAATAAAGGGTGACCCAAAAGTTAGTTGACAGTGTTCCTTTTCTAGTCTTACACGACGTTTGTGAGAATACGAAACGTAAAACCGACTTCGGTACAAAATATATATATATATATATATATACACCGAATTGAACTATAATGAATAGGATTGGCAGGCCCTAAAGTCAATTAACCGTGTTTCATATTATGTTTTTCAAATACCTGTGAGAGTTATGGATCGTTCAGAACGGAATTTGTATTAAACTGTACCAATTTCGGGCCGAAATAACAGCAATTTATCATCGTATACGAAGGTAAACTGACTTTTGGACCACCCTTAGTATTCCTATGCCGGAAGGGATGACAGAAATTACAAATTCAATCGGGGAGGATGGAGAATTTAAATTTCGTAGAATTTTTCTGAAGTTTCTTACGTTATAACGGGATTTTCTTTCGTTAATATGCTTTATAACAATACAGTTAAAACGAAGTGTGACGACTTCATCGCGTGTATCTTTAAATTCTCGACATCTGCTACTGACGCTTTCGTAATTTCAGTTAAATTTGCCGATATTTCGATCACGTGATTCACCTATCACCTTCCATACAGCACATTACCTCATACAAAACTACATTAAAAATAAATTCATAGTAATATGATTAAAATATAATAATTTCCCATTAAAAACTCAATTTAATTTTAATTTTTAAATATATTTTTGTTAANATATTCGACATTTTAAACTCAATTTTTAATTACACGAATACATTTCATTTGTTGCACATTTATTTATAAATATATAAAATGATAAATGTACTTAAAAAAGTAAACAATAAAAAATATATAAGGTAATTGAATTTACAGGAGTCAATAAAGAAAAGTTTATCTAGAAATGGACTTACAGTAGTCCTTAGTAAATTGTTTCGCATGTAAGTTATTTATCTGGATGCTATCGTTAGTTTCTTCTTTACAACATGTTTATGACTGTAAGTACTTTGATTCCTGAGATAAAAAAGAAAATTTATGGTTTAACAACCGAAATGATTTCCTAATAAAACTTCTAAATGTCATAAATGGTTCGAAAGTAGTAACGTGGTAACATCTCTGCAAATACTTACAAAAATTAAGTTAATATTTCAAACAGTTTATACCTAAGCTTATTGCATATAATGTGGGCCAAAAGTCGGTTAACTTGCCTTATTAACTTATGTTTTACCTCATATTTACTAACTATTCGTAAGCGCAATTATACTAAGAACACACGGTTAACTAACTTTTAGTCCACCCTACCTATTATTATTTTAGAAGTTAATGATCAAGTAGAAGATGGAAAAAATAATTTAAGATTTATATAATTATATTTATTATATTATTTTTTCCTCGTATTTTAGTGTATAAGAGGGTTTTATTATAAGCAATTGTTATAGTTATAATGTAATATAGAACCAAATAATGAAGAAATAAACTAATGATACGATTTTAATTGGTTGCTTCTCCGACAAAAACAAAATCATGTAGCAATTATTAATCTTGCAAAAAAAATTATTTTTTACAACATAATTTATATTAAAAAACAATTTTATAATAATAAAATATTATATTATAATTTATTTTTCATTCTGATCATTAGTTTGGTTTAAAATTAATTTAAATAAATAAACTACAGTTTATTTTATTTTTATAATTTTCTTCTTATTATATAATCTAAGTAAAAATTGTAGTTATATACACTAATATAACTTTTTTATATAATATAATATTATACAGAAATATATTCTTAAATCGATTATAAATAATGACAATAGAAAAATAGTTAATGGAGTGTTACAGCTTGTAGAATTGAAGTTCAGAAATGGATGCAATGTATAATAAAACTTTAAGAATTAAATTTTACACTGGCTCTTTATAATCACCCTGTTTTATAACTACATTAGAATAGACTTGACTCAAAATGGAGTCGATCAGCATGAGCGGCGGCTTATGCATCAATTACAGTTAAGCGTTTTTTGAAGATACTACTGTTAATATTTGGATTTTAAGTACATTTTAATTGTAATTTTGTACTCTATTATATTATTTTAAATCGAGTAATATATAAATATTTTTCTTGCAAATCTTAATATGAATTGTCCATGAAAAATCATAAGGATTCGGATTTGATTCGAGCCGGGATTCAACAAGGTATTACTAAAAGGGATTTTAGAAATATATTAAACTCGAAACTATAATGAAGTAGTTTTAAGTATACAGTAATTAAAACAATCATGAATCAAAGAAAATGTATGACTCAGAGTTATTTGCATTTTGTGCCATCACGCAAAGAAATTTCGATTTCTCAAAATTATTTTATGGCATCGTATCCTGATAAATGCCACAAGCAAAGAGAAAGAAAAGTAAATTATTAGTAAATAAACTAGATAAGTATTTTGTACAACATGTACAAGCGAGAATCGGAGATGTTGCTCTTCATTTCGAGGAACATCTTTGAATCTGAAAAATTTTCATTACAGAGATAGTAATTCACTATAGAAATACGTTGATTTTTTTCAAAACTGTATGACAAATATTATACTTCAACTGTTCGGCCGTCGATTACGAAATTCCAATCGTGCTATCCAATGATCATTTGAAATTTTCACCGTATAATTATGTAGAGGTAATATTTTACACAATACATCATAATGTATTGTGTAAAATATAGTGTAATTGATCATATAATTGTAATATAGGCTATTAAGGTGGAATACTCGATGATACATATGTTTCATGTGTAATAACACTCTGACTTTGAATCCAGAGATCAAATGTCAAATCTAGGTGAACCCTTGATTTTTCCTGTTGTATAGAATTACTACGTGTTCATACATCATTCAAATTAACAATTACATGATAAATCCGGATAATTTCGGGAATTTACTTAAGGACTTTTTAGAAAAGTTTTGTTTGGACAATGGACAAATGTATAGTACTTCGTACTTTTAGGCAATGCACTCCTGACTATTGCAATTCGAGAATAAGTATTGCATTTCGGCTTATTCAATAGTCCTCTTCAACCGTGTAACATAGGCTGCGTTTCCTTATGCAGCGAGAGTGTTGGCCAATTAGAAACCAGTTTCAGTGTGTTCGCTGTAAAGCGCTTCTCGAGTGCTGCGTAAAGAAACGCGGGGATATATACTGTACTTTCGACATTATGATATTACAATTAAAACATTTATAAAGAAAGAAATTTAATAAATAAATTAAATATACAATATTCATAGAAACCGATCATTGCTATATAACTAACCACGTACAACATTATAACAATGCCATCAAGAACTCTATTACAATATACATTTCGACTATCATTAGATTGAAATTATAGATTCGTAGTGTGTGTTGTAGCTATAAGAGATCTAATATTTTTTAAATTCATGTATAATGTAGAGATAAAGATTAAAAAACTAACGATTATGAAATTCTAACAGAGAAAGATTATTATTTTTATAATACTGTAGATATGGAAATTTTTTATTAAACAAGAATTCCATACTTTAATATAAAATTAATAATAAAAATATATCGTAAATTATTAATATTTTTTAATAAGTAGTAAATAATAATTTTAAAAATTATATTAAAATTTTTTTTTTTGAAATTAGGAACGATTTTCAAAATATGATAGAGGTCGCCACCGTAAAATTCTGAATGGCGGAAAAACTCGTTGTGTGAGGATAGTACAGAAACGTTGGTCAATTCAGTAATAAGTATAAATATATAAACAAACAATGACTAAATCAAGGTTAGTAGATTATATTAATGTATACGAATATAAATAATTTACTACTTTCTGTACACGTGATTATATTTGTAATTTATCTTCTAAGCCTATTTAAACGTGGAATTTTAAATATTTGCTCCTAAAAGCATTTTCTTTAAAAATATTGAATTAAAAAGTGATCATTTCTTTAATTTATTGTAATTTTTTAAACTCAAAATAACTAATTTTTATATATTGAATGTTGAATTGATATTGGATTTTATGTAAATCGATACACGTGCTCGCTGTGTATGGTTTTCATATTGAATTCTTTCTTAATATATTATTTAAAAGTTTTATGAAATCGCATCCAGGAATTAGCAATTAAAACAATAAATATTTGTAGAAAGTTGTCAATATCTAGTGATGAACTCGTTTGAATGTTGGATTTGAATGATGATTTCAGTTTCAATGAAAGAGCCACGAGAGCTTATATCTGGGCACAGAGTTAGACTGGGCTTCTTTTGCCATTTGTTTGTATATGGCAATGCAACTGATAGATCTGCCATGGAGGATGGCTCCCGGAGGACTTTCCGTGGGAAACTGGCACCTATTTAGGTGTCGCAAATGTGAAGAAAACCCGGAAAACACCACCTGGCCATGCATGAACTGGCGATTGACTACTGGTATTCAGTGGTTTTGTTTGCTTGGCTGTTTGCGGGCGAGTTTTCTTTGGACTTTGGGTAAAATCCCTGGCTATTCCTTTTGATGGTCTTACTGAGGAATCGTTCAAATCTGTAAAATTCCATCTTATTTTTTGCTAAATCTTTATAATTTCTCGGATGTTTAGCTCTAAAATAATGTAATCGCTTTACAGTTTTCACAATAAACATATAATTTATCTAGCATTTCGATACTTCTTCTGGCAATTATTTTCTTTAAAAGAAAAAAAAACATTTTCGGTCTCTTCATTGACTGTCTTCAGTTATGTTTGAGCAGAAAAAAAGGATTCGAAAGCATTTGCAAAAATTTGATAGAATTTTAATGAAGCTAATGATGTTGGAATGTTCTATACATTTCAAAATTTAAATTGGCAGATATCCAAATTGGCATTTAAATTTCTGAATGTATAGAGCACTTCAACATTATTAGCTATGTTAAAATTCTATGAAATTTTTTAGAAATTTTCAAATTCTTTTTTCTGCTTATAATACCTGAAGAGGCTGAAAATGTTTGTTTTTTTAAGAAAATAATTATTGGAAGAAGTATTGAAGCACTAGGTAAATTATTAGTTATCTCATTTTCAGCTTCTATGAATGTTTTTACAATAAACACAAAAAATATGAAAGGTCTCAAGCAATTTTTGAAATTGCTGAAACTGAAAGTGGTATCCATTGTGTCCATTATGGGAACAAATTAAGACCTACAATCTGAATAACTTTTTAAATTATCCATTATTTTTACAATATGATTTAGAAAACTGCTCAACTATCTAGTGCAGTTTTTGTCAACAAAGGAATAAAGTCCCACTTTTGTGGACAAATATTAATTTTTACTGAAAAATTTTGATTATAAATGAAATGATTTTTGTAACATTTTTGAAAAAAGGAAAAAAAAAAAGAACAAATGAATCATTTAAGATATTCAAATGATTTCAATAATTGAATGGTCAGTTATTTTTCATCATTAGTAATACCATATTCACAATACAGGGTGTTCTGCTCAAAAGTACCCAATTTTTATTTTCCATAAAAAATGAATTGTTTAAGATATGTAAAAGCAATAAATGGTATCTGGTGGAAAAACTCGTCAAGTTTTATGGAGATTTTTTTTTGTACTGCAAGATGATGCAGAAGTTAAATCGTGAGCATTATTATCTAGTCGGCTTTGTCACAAGAGAAAGTGCAAGTCATGGTCTAGTATGCCTGATAGTGTGGCAGCCAGCATCTCCAAGATCAGATTAGGAGTAATCTGATCTTGGATTTCTTTCTGTGGAGTTATGTGAAAGAAATGATTTATGCAACTTTGGCCAGAAACCTTCAGAATCTTTGGGAACACATCATTGCAGTCATTGCCACTGTGAGATAGGACATGTTGCAATGTACTGTACATAGCAGGAAATTGTCTTCCACATTGATGCTATTAAATTTTGTTGTGAAAAGTCAAGAGGATGGAGAGATAGAGGGTGATCACATGTCATATCTTGCGAGGGGTCAGTCTTAATAGAGCTTTTACTTGTTAGCATTTACAGTGTTCTTATAAAACTCATCTCTACCCTCAAAATTAAGTCTTTTGCTATTTTATAATAATTAAAAATATATAAAGTTTTTATAACAAAATCTCATAACAGATGGCACCACATGTAATATTAGTTATTTATTTTGATTAATAATACAAATGTTATTTTTAAAATAAAATCTCATAAAAGTCTGGAATGTTATGTGACTTGTTGCAAGATTTTTTTATTGTCCAATATGACTTCATTATTCCAGCCTGTGGATCAGTGGGTCATTTTAACATTTAAAGCATATTACCTACAGTATGTAAGACTTTTAGGAGGGAAAACAGAAGAGTTTTTAATAAAATTTGGACAAATTTGAGCATAAAAAAAAGTGCTCTTGAAGACATTTATGAAGCATGGAGAGAAGTTATGATAACTAACACAAGAGCTGTTGGCAAAAATATATTCCTGAATATACAAATGATTTCTGAGGGTTTGACTCTGAAATTAATGGTACCATAGAAAAAAATTATACAACTTGTATTGGCTTAAATAAGGGATTAACTAATACAGATAAGGAAAATGTTCAAAAATTGCTCCAGTCTATGATGATGATGTTATTGATGAAAGACATTAATCTGGCAGAACTAGCATATGAAGTTCAGGGTGATGATAAAATTAGAAATAATGAAATTAAAACAGCAACAAAGAAATACACATGAAAAGAACTTTATGAAATGCTTCATTCTGTGAAAATCTTAAGCAAAAACAAATGTTGAACATTTGGTGAAAGTGCCCTAGTGAAGATCTAGTGAAGTTCTTTCCCAAACTCTGTCTTGTTGAGTTGGTTTCCGTGTGTATCACAATTTGATATAGTGATCCAGATTTGATGGAAAGCACATCTCCACACTCAAGTTATACAATATTTACAGTTTATTTACAAATTCTATATGTAGAGTGTACAAGTTCAAAAACAGTATATACAGGATAACAAAGCGTGGTGCATCACGTACTAGATTGGCTTCCGGGAACTATTAAACTTTGGGGAGGCCTCAGTCAGCTTATGGAGTTGGCTCAACTGCATGATCTGTCCAGTCTCTGCACTTACCCATCCCTGAGATAGTTACCAGAGAAGAATGCTCTCTCTAAGCTCAGCAGGCTTCCTAAGTGCCTGAGACTACTGTGTTAACAGTCTCTTGCCCTTCTCCCCCCCCTTTCCCGTTTGCTCTGCAATTTAAGGGTTTTTGGACGAAAACTTCCAACCAATTACAACTCTTTCTTTTGTGAACAGCTTACACCCAGGTCTGCTGTTATCTGACGAGAGTGGAGCTACACTAATGTCTGCCACTTGTTTATATTTAGTAGTTTACCATATGGCAAATGGTCTATCATCTGACCACATGTAGGTCCAATTGACAAAGTCAGTGCTTCCTTTGTTTTCCCTCTGTTTACAAGTCAACACTACAAGTTGTATATTACCCAACCGCAGAAGGGTCCAATTGACAAGGTAGCATTTCTTTTGTTACCTCTCTGCTAAAAGGCCAATACTTTACAGCCCTAATAAATGAAACTGCCATTCACTGTTATTGAGTTATATACCAATTTTTGAAACAAAAAGTCTTCTCTTGATACATTATTTTTCTGAAAATAACTTGTATGATTTTTGTTTAATAATAATAATATTTAAACTTAAAACTACAGTAGTGTTCTTCTAGTCTGAACTAATTGGGACTGAGCCCAGTTCAGATTAGCCGAATAATTGAAATAATGCAGAAACAAGCAGTAAAACAGATCTGATTTATATAGATCCAACACTATCAATGACATCAATGCCCCATCCTGGAAAAGGGTGAAAGTGAAACGAAATTGGCAGTAGAGTTTGGAGTGGGCAAGGCCACAATAACTGACTGGAAAAAAATTGCACAAAGATCAAGCAGTTTTGGGCCTCTACTTCAGAAAAATCAGTTGAAAATCAACAAACAGCAAGGCTTTCAACATTTGACAAGCTTGATGAAGCCTTAAGCTGGATGTACACGTGGCGCAGCAAGGAAAAGCGACAATGACATCTGGTATTTTTGAAACCATGTCAGTAATTTATTTCAATTCAAACACAAATTATTTATCGTATTCATACAGACACTTGGCAAATCACAGAATTAAATTTTATTTAGTTGATTTTAATTCAAACACAAATTATTTATCGTATTCATACAGACACTTGGCAAATCACAGAATTAAATTTTATTCAGAATGACATCATTTCTTTTCACCACAGAAGTCGATTTTGTTTCGATTTTCTTGTGCCGCAAAAGTTGATTGAATTCTATCTTTTGCGGTGACCGCCGCCAAGATGTGTTTCTATCAGCCAATAACAGTTTGTCTGGTAGTCACGTGAGAAAATACAATCACGTGGTGTTTTAATTGTGTAAAGTTTGACGCAGTTAACCGAGATAACTAACATTCAACATAAAATAACATCAGAATAAAGAGGAAAGGATAATAAATTTAACACAAATAATCATATATAATTTAATTCAAAGAACAAAACAACTGAATCGTACTTGAAATAGTATTATTTATTGAGGAATAAGCATATTTTGTACACCAGTTCTTTATCGATCCAAGAAAATATCTCTAATCCAAAATCTTCATTCGAATCTTTGACAAAATCTTCTAACTAAATAAAGCAAGCCATACAAAACAAAATTTGTAAACACGAGGATAGCGACAATATCGATATCGTTCACCATCTTGAATACTGAATGTATGTGCCAAAATGCCGCGTGGCTGTGATGCCACGTGACGAAGATGCATTTGCGACACCCCTTTTCCTTGCCGCACCGCACGTGCATCTGGCTTGTGCATCTGGCTTTATTCACGTGGTTCACTCAGGAAAGAGAAAGGGGAACACCCCTAAGTGGACCTCTTGTTAGAGAAAATTTCCTCTTTGCCGACCATGTTTTGATTGGCGAAGAGGAAATTTTCAATAACAAGAAGTCCATAAGAGGCTAGTCCAAACACCGCTAATCCGAAACATTTCGGATTAGCAGTGTTTAGTCTAACGGGACTATACTGTACATTTAATTTATTACCTTCTTCTTATAAAGTACATAAATAAACATTTAGAGTCATTTTTAATATTTAAGGTTTTAATCATAATTTTGGTAACAATCTCTCATTTCCCAAATGTTACTCCTCTATTATCATGGTTTTGATTATTTCATTGCATTTCCTGGCAACATTAAATACAATAACTGGGATTTCCCTATATATGCAAACTAGTATTGTATGAAATAAATCCTAGAATACTAAAGGACCATCTATTTTCAGATTTTAATACAAATTTTTTTAGTTGCTTATTAATGAAATTCTCTTTATTTGAATTTCTAATATAAATTAATATTCTAATGCATATATTAAATACAATATAAATTGTTATTTATGCATCATTTTTATCGTATTTCAGTATATTGTATTATTATAATTATAATGATTAATTGCAAAATCAAAAACTTTATTATCATTGTGACTAATATAAATGTAAAAGTAAAAATTAACAGAAAATACTCAATAAATTAAGCTTCTAAATTTTTACTGTTTCTAGATATTTCCTATCATGATAATCGTTTACATGTTGGTGATTAACTAATTTATCATTATACTTACTAATAAAAATTCAGTGACACTGCAGTGTTTTTTATATTTTTCTTTAAATTAGAAGTCGCTGTGGATTTATATTAAGGGTTTAAATCAGTAGTTTCCAAAGTGGGTGCTACTGCCACTCTATAGGCGATGAGTAAATCTAAGGGGGCAAAAAGAAGAAAATGGGTGACAGGAGGGTGCTGGAGGAAAGTACCAAATGGTAACCATAGGTGAGGATTGGCTACTGACCACCTTTTCCTTTCCTCTGTTAAAACAGGTATGAAGAAATAGTGTGTTTAATGATTTGGAGAACAATGTATGGTAAGTTTAAGGTTCACAGAAAAGTTTTTCTAAGAATACTTCCAAGCCTTTCTCACAAGGGAAAATGGGTTAGGAGTGTTGCGGCATTGGGTATAAGTTTATGAAACCAAGAGACAGTGGCTCGGAACAGTTTGGGAATCCCTGGTTTAAATTATAAGTGTTTCCCAACGTGGGTCAATTCAAAAATGGACTTGTCCAGAGTTTAAGTTAACCCTATAGCCACTGTATATGTTAGGGTGGGCATATGAATTTTAGAAAGGCTTAGGTGGGGCATAGCATGAAAAAAGTTGGGAAACACTGAATTATAAAGTAGTTAATGTCAAGGACAGTAAAAGTTGGTATTGCTCTCGTGGAAATACGATGTCATAAGATAGGAAATGTCATTCCTAAAAACAGTGAGAATTTAGAGATTTAATTTATACTGTTTTGTTAATTTTACTCATACATTAATATTTATTTAGGCTGGGACATACAAGTATATAAAATATGTTAATACATGTGTTGTAGCATTGTTTTCTATTAAAGAACATACATATTCAATGCATGTATTTTTTAACAGATATATATTATTTTATTGACGTATTCAAGCTAAAACGGATGTCAAGACTTATCAATAGATGTTGTTGTATACAATAGAAGAGAATGCAAGTGGCTGGCAGCTTGAGCACAAAATTTGTCTGTTTTACACAAAATGTTGAATAAAACTGAAATGTTAATGTGTAAAGTTGGGAAAAGTTCATTATTAGGAGATACTGCACATACAGATACAGATTACAAGAACAAAAAAAAAATCTCAGCATTGTATGCTCAGGAAGATAATATATCAGAAGCAGTTTTAGTTGCTCTGAAATAGTGAAAACACTTCTCAGAGCTTTCTCTAAGAAAATTTAAATATAAAAATGGCCTCACAGATGTTTACTGTTTATGGGGTAAACCTACCACTTTCTTTGCATTTAGTTTTTAAATATTTTTTACGAAATAAGAAAATACTAAAATTTCACTAGCATCCATTCTATCTGATTTTTTTCAAATACTTCCTAATATTATGATGTTTAAGCACTGTCAGCAGAAGTAATTTTCTGCAGTGCATTTGTCGCATGGATGTATAGTACATTATACAGTTATGTTGTCTAAGCAACGCTCATACAAAAGTATGTTTGTCATAATGGACATACTTTATACACTCACGTATGTCCAACTTTATTGCAATTATGTTCAAATTGATTATTGAGTTTTTGTTTGTAGCTTAAATCACTATAGTAACTGTTGCTACAAGAGTATAATTTTATAATGATTGATGCTAATGTTATGATAATTATAGTTTTTGTCTAACAGTAGAATTGCATTTTTTTAAATCATTGTTGTTTTTTATTACTATTACAAGTTTAAATCAATGTAGTAAATTGACTAAAAAATGTGGAGTTTGGTAAAGGGATCAATTTTTATCAATTTAAAGTTGTTTTTGTTAATTAACTTGCAAGTACTAGAATTTATGACAACAAAACAATTAATAATATATCTATTGTAAAGGAACAGTATTCTATAATGTTAATACAACTCATTTCACAAATCTTAATGCTGTAAAAATGACAATCTGTATCAGAGATTAGTTGAAAATTTCAGTTAAATGTAATTTTTGCCTGAAACTAAATAAATTTTATATTAAAAATATTTTACATGAAAACATAATTAAATAGTGATATGATATATATAAATTATATAATTTTAAAACAAAAATTTTCATTTGATACAACAAACCAAGACATACACAAATATCAATAGTAGTGGATATGCTGAGTACTCATATTCTCATTATAAAAATGAATCTTACTTACAAATAACAACCACAAATATTTCAAAATAAATACATATATCATTTGCTTAATTGAAGTAACATGAAATATATAGTATACTGGTGTATAAGTTGACATTAAGATTTTCAGCTCAGATTCTGATGTAGACCTACAACTTTAATTTAAATTGATTCTGAAACATACAGCAAGCTATTGGAAAGCTAAAATTGAAATTTGGATGCAGAATAAGGTAGTCTATGGGTAAAGTGCATAATAAAGCATAATCACTTTCATTGAGATCTTGTCTGTAATAACTTTCAACATATGATAAATAAATATTTTATAGTTCGTATAAAAAGAAATGTACATTATGCTACAGCTGTTGGATACAGTATGCATTGTAAACGTTCATTTATACTGAATTTTTATTATTATATTAGTCTCTAAATAAGTTCACCAAACCTGAGTTTTATTTGAAAATATTGAATATTTCTAGCCTGCTGGTAAGTGATGTTAAAATGCTGTTTTACTTTATCATTCAGCAGTAAAGATTCACATTTTATAACTGTCATATAATTTGACTCCGTTCTGGTCATTTTTTCAGGCTTAAAAAGTAGACTTATACACAGCTAATTAGTAAAAAAATTATTTACAGATAATTGCCTAATTGGAGAGAGACAGAAGTTAAATTTCTTAATAATTTACAATTACACTATAATAAAAATAAATTACTAGCAGCAAAACAGTTGTTGATATAATAGTGATTTGGCATTAAGATTACAAATATTTGAAAACTTTTTATTTATATAAGCAAGAATTATTTATATTATTTTTTAATTTGATATTATCTGAGGTGTAAAATATTTCAAATAGCATGCATTTGTTCACCTTTGCAACTCTATATCAACTAGAATCAGTTTCAGTTATTTTAAGACTGGCATGTTGGCTACATAGTGCTATTTACATATTGTAATTTGGCTGATATTTTCTTAGATATATTAGGAGGTTTACACTGAGTTGCACACACCTTTATCTGTTTATATAATCAAATGGGAAATAATATAGAGAAGTTATACATTTTATATATTTTTTAATGAAATTTGCTTAATAATTTTATTTTGTTTCTTTAAAAGCAAAATAAATTCTTTTTACTAAAAAATAATTTATTTTTAATAGATTATTATTATTATTTAGACATAGAAAGCTTGATTCCTAGTCTGATTTTATATTACTAGAATAAATATCTTAAGTTAAATAAAAGAATTCAGAAAATGTTTGCATTTTTGCTTATATAATATTGTGATTTAAGTGGTGTTATTTTATGTTTTTCGAAGATTTCTGATTGTAAGTATTTTACTACAAATTAACATTTTTATGCATAAAAATTAAAATCTTATAAAAGTTGTTGATTTGAAAAAACTTTTCTTATTTTATATCTGTAGGTTTGACTTTCAATTAAACTTTTTATAAAAATAATTTTTTCTCATAAACATAATTTCTATATGACATGATTGCATTGTATTTCATCTACTGAAGAAGATAATGAAGTAGATAGAAAGTGATAAAATATATCAATTATTGAAAATTATTTGGATTGTAGTCAACTTCTTGATGATGCAAGCTACAATCTATCAGTTTATCCTTTTTTTTTTTTAAATAGCTGTGACAATGTGATACTCCTGTTTCTTCCCAATTCTCTAGAGGTGTTAACTTATTAAGAGTAATGGATACTTAAAAATAAACACTATTTTGAGGGAATATTACATATGCTAAAAATTCGGTTACTAAATATAAAATTAATTTGACGTATTTCCATCTTTTCCGTAAATAAAAGTTATCAAAATGTTTTAGGATGAAATATTTACTTTCTTCATATTAATTAGACAAAAGATCTTTTCAGTGAAAGAACTAAGTGTCATCTGATTAAAGTCTTAGAACTAGCCAAAATTCTATATTGATTTAATGACATGAGGAATAGCAAAAAATTATTTATGATGATTATTCTTTTAGAGAAGAGTAATTTTTAAATAAAAATTGAAAAATTTGATGTTGGTTTAACTTCTTTGATAGTCAGTGAATTAAGTCAGAATAGCAAGTGGTATGTTATAAGGATTAGGGCAGTAAATAGATACCCACAACTGTTGTAAATAATCAGGCTATAATTTGGAAATAATAATTATGAATTACAAAAGAATTTGACACTAGAGCAAATGAACAAAATGAATTTGACTAGAATGCATTTCCAGTTGGCATCGTAATAACCAATGATGGTTATACCGTGTTTCCCCGAAAATAAGACAGTGTCTTATATTAATTTTTGCTCTGAAAGATGTGCTATGTCTTATTTTCCGGGAATGTCTTATTTTTTCCATGAAGAAGAATTCACATTTATTATTGAACAAAAAAATTCCCAAGTCAAACTTAGACGAGAGTGACGTATATCCGGTCGTGTTGAACTGAACTTAAATAAAACCGAACAGAACTTACGAAGATCCCGTGCTGGAGTGGACTTCCCACTCTCGCTTCAACTTAACTTTTTTATAGCGTCGACATCGGGCTTGATGACCAATTAGTGCTTACTGAACCGTAGCACTATGCAAATGTCATGTGGCGTGATTCTCGGCCGACCAATTAGCCATCACCAGCCGTAATGTTATGCAAATCTGTGATTCCCAAGCTATAGTTTTATGCAAATCATGCTGTGTGGTGTGATTGTCTGCTGATCAATCAGTGGCTGTACTTTCAAAAAGCCAACGGCCACTTTTAACCATCTGTCCATGACCGTTACGACTAAAAAAACTTTGCTAGGTCTTACCTTTGGGGGGAGGCCTTATATTTAGCAATTCAGCAAAACCTATGGTAGGTCTTATTTTTGGGGAAACACGGTATCTGAAACTTACATACACTGGAAGAGGAGATCATGGTAGCGTAACTGGCAATGCGTCCGCATCGTAAGCAGGAGTTGTGGGTTTGAGTCCCGCTTCGGGCCAATTCTTTTCTTCCTATTTAATCTAAATTATTTAGTTAAATAATTTTATATAATAAGTATTATAATTATTAATTTTAGTATGAGATGGTGCTTAATGCCTCCCTTTAGTGTCAAATTCATTTGTAATTCATAATTATTATTTCCAAATTATAGCCCAATTATTTATGGCAGTTGTGGGTGTCTATTTGCTATGCATTGGATTTCGGTTGATGTTTATATTTGATTAGGGCAGTTTAAACACATTTTATGGTTATTGTACTGGATACCTGTGCATTTCAGTATTTTTAATGTATTCTTGAAGCATAAAACACATATGTTAACTTAGATGAAAAGCAGTTCAAAATGAGTTATGACATTTATTTCCTTAATAATTTTATTAAATACTTTACCTCAAGATTAAAGTTTCTTCATATTTGTTATTTAAAATAAGCTCTTGCAATTTAATTTATCATTTACATTAATCCAACATAAATAACATAAAAATTGCTATTATATATGTCTTTGCATTTAGATTAATGATATAAAATACATTAGGTGTTACTGGAAGTTTATAAGTGGTGTAGTTAATTTGTTTAAAATGTATATAAATATAGTTCAGAAAGCCTAAATGTTGTATACATGTAATATATTTAATAAATTATCATAAATGAAATAAATTACCACTAAATATCTTGGCAACCAAATGCATTTATTAAATTGAAACATTTTCTGTCAAGTTGGACCATTCTCAGTAATCAGACAGAATAGAATGTAATGGCTGAAAATGTTTCAATTAAATAAATGCATTTGGTTGCCAAGAAATTCAGCATTCTTTATCAAATTGGCATACCGAATTTGGTAAATTTTTATGATTTGTCATAACTATTTGTAAGAAAGCAAAGATATTTTTGTTTATTAATGTCAATTATAATATGAATTTTTGATTTATGAATAAAACAGATTACATGTTTTAACGTTTTAAACTATGTATCAGATTTATTACTAGTATACTATATTTTATACAGAATTATCTGTACTATAAACATGTTTTTAATACATATAATAATTGTTTTTATTTTTATATAGGTTTTAATTTAAATGCCGACTAATGAATTTACTATTTAAACTTTTTTATTACTTCAGTAATAATAAGTTTTTATGTCAGCAATAACGAAAGCTCATATTAATCAATAGAAAATTAAGGATTTTCACTGTAAATCAATTGCTGTTTATATTACTTTTTATTTAAATTATGGAATTTGGTTTTGTTTAAGTTTTTGCCAAGTTCCTTAATTTGATTGATTAAAATTAATAAAAGTAAATTAGATAATTGTACAGTTTAGAAATAAAATTTAACAAATCAATTTTTATATAATTAAAATATACTTAATTAATAAAGTATATATTAAATTTTCTCAGAATTTTATCAATATAAAATTTGTAATTTTTAATGATTCGCTTGTAATAGTGTTTTTTCACCAAATGTCAAAATCAATACATCTGTCACATATACAAGATTATAGAATAATTTAGCAGAAATTATTTTAATAAATTTACCAGATGCATTTTGCTTATTCTAACTGTTTATAATGACGAAAAATTTGTTTTAAAATATTTTATCTTTCTACTGTAATAAAAGAAAATCATTATCTGTTAAACAGAGAACAATCTATTCATAAGGAAATTGATTTTTCTCCAGTTGAATTTATATAATTAACATATGAATAAGTAGCATGTATGATTAAGCTTTTTTATTAAAATATGCAATTTTTGATTGTAAAAGTTTGAATTTCTAAAAATAATCTGTATTTTTTAATGTTGTCTATAAAATTCATTACATGTTAAGATCTGTGTAAAAGTGTTTTAAAATATTGAAAATATTACTGAAATACATAAAATCAAAAATACAAAAATAAAAATATATAATAATAAAAAGAAACAAAAGCTTTCAGATGTAAATTCATATCAAAGTATATAAAATTAATGAGCAATTATTTATTGTGACATCGTCACAATGCCACTCATTAGTGGTTTCTTGCCCCTGTACATCATACTTTTCTGTTAATAATAGAGTTGTGCGAGTCATCTATCTAAAACCTTTGGGGGAAATTTTTTAATTGAAATAACTTGACTTCTGGTTTGTATCTAGTTAATCTGGGCTTCCTGCCCCTAAACTTTCTGTCTGGTCTCGTCTTTCATCTATCTAACTCTGTTCTTGAGACTAAGGAAGGACGGACGACAGTGGGAATTTATAGGTCTACAATTTTTTCAAATTGTACTCCTAGAAATTTATTGATGAGGCAGACAAGAAGTCTCTAAATAAAGGTCTACTCTGCCATGAAATTGTTATTTCCTGATGGTGTATGAAAAGAGATTAAGAATAAGGACACTTTTAAAGTTCATCCATAGAGAATTTGTTATAAATGTTAGTTCATAATAAATTTATTTAGAGTTACAAATGCTACACATTTTAATAAGAACTAAATTGTAGATAGAATTCCAAAAAAATTTATTGAGAATAAATTTACAGAATTAAAGATGAGTGGTTATTATTTCTACTTTAAGTATTGTTTTTAGTTTTTATATACAAAGAACTGACTGGTTAGTTGGTTAATGCAAGGCATTGACATATCCTGCACTGTGGGTTTCATAGCTGGTTTCAGTTATGTCTGTTATGACGGATAGCTGGATCTGACCTAAATTATATTTGGCTCATCTAACATGGTAAATTATGCATAACTCATAATACTAATGAAACATTTTGATATTCTTGATGAATAAAAATGTAACAGATGCTTAATAAATATTTCCTTCTGGAAATAAAAAAAGTATATATCAAATTTATATTTATATGAAGATGAACACTGATTCAAGTTGTACAAAATAGTTTATTTTAAATGACGAAATTAATTTAATTTAGTAAATTTTTTAATAATAAATGAATTAAAAACTTGTTTATTAAAATTATTAATTATTTACCATATAATAAGTTTTTAAACAATTGCAAAAGAAATTGTATGTGAAAATATTTAAATTAAGAATGAGAAAATTGATTACTTTTAATTCTCTTTTTTGAGTAAGTATCTGAATTATCAGATTATTTTTATGGTAGATTTTGAGTCAATTTTTAATTAATTAAATTACAAATTTAATTAGTATTAATAGAAGCTCTGGTTACATAACTATCTACTTTTAGGTTAAATTTCATAATTTAATTAATTAAAAATTGACTTTAAATCCAACCAGAATAATACTGCAATTTGGATTGAATGTTAAATCATACTTTAATTATGTTGTATGCTTTTTTGAGTATATTTTACAGACTTTAATTTATCAAAAACAAAAATAAAACTTTAATGGCCTCATTAGAACTTTATAAGATACAAATGTTCCAAATTTCAGCTGTCTTAAAATAAATCATAGTCAAAGAAAGCATTTTTTCTTCCCAGAAAGTTCAGGACTATATATTTACAGATTTATTGATGATACTTTTACTTAAATTAAACTAAAATTAATGAGTAATTTCAGTTTTATTATTCAAAGTGTCTTCAGATTTATTTAAGAAAAAATATTTTAAGAAATCAGTAAATATTTGTATGGTGTTAAATAATTCATAAGCTGTTTTAGAAAATACTTTAGAACTACTAAAATAAAACTACAATGTACCAGAAAGTGAAATATCTGAAAAATATTACAATTAACAAATTGCTTTAAATAATTTTTATCAGTACCATCAGATGAGATGGTTCAGATGATAGAATCATATCATTTATCTAAATCAATTAACACAAAAGCCTAGATACCATCAAAACTTCACTTACAATTCACACAAACATTTTAGTCCACATTGAATTGGACATCTATGGCCTAAAGACGTCCAGTTGAATGTGGATGAAAACATTTGCGTAAATTGTAAATGAAAGTTTGCTGGATTTGGGCTTTTTTGTCTGTTGATATAATACATTTTAACCAGCATTTAGCTGTTGTCTATATCATTTATCTTTGGGAAAATAGCCATTGTTGTCTAATACTTGCCAAAAACTTTGTAATTTTAGTTGAAACAATGAAAGCTCATCAATAAATCCTTCCATGATGCTTGTTACTGTTATCAACAACTTTTTATAAAAACATTTTCATCTTCCTTTCAGCCATCTTCAATTTTTATAAAGTTGTTGGTAACTGTAACAAGCATTGTGGAAGGACTTATTTAAAATTATGGTTTTAAGTTTTATAGATTTCAAGGATTATAAAGTTGAAAACTTGTTACTGTATTATCTTTTGGAAAATTCCAATATTAATATATAATGTTAAATCAAATTTAGAATTTTAGAGATGAAATTCAATTTGATAGAAGTTTCAGTTTTAATCCAATGAATATTGCAGAATTAATACTTTTCAGTACAGTATTAAACAGTTCAAGTGAATACTGTGAAGAAGCAGAAACAGGATATAGTCAAGTTTCATTTTTGAAAAAACAAAAAATTATACAATTTGATGATATTGCAATGAAGACATTCTAAAATTATTTGTTTAAAACTATTTTATTAAATAACACAAAATAAACTAGTTTTACATGGCTTACTTCCAAAATATTAAATGGATTTTAAATCAAATGATTATATAGCTGCCAAATAATTACATAATTATAAATTAAACAATAGAATATATTTGATTAATAACAACAACAACTTGATACTTTACAATTTTAAAATTACTCTGGGTAGATCTACAGAAAATTGGAAGTAAATCATAACAGTTTCTGAAAATGTTAGAAATGACTTTTTGTTAATGTCTAAAATGTTATATATTTTTTCTCTCTTATCATTAACTAAAAATATTTGATTGTGTGCTACTAAATATTTAATATTTGGTTATACATATCAGATGATCATAATTAAAGTATTCTTAATGCTATCTAAACAGACATTCAGCAATCCCACTGCAACCAAATCTGGTATGGTGACATTTCAAAACATGAGTATGAAAATTTTCATGTCTCTTTGGAACTGCAAGCACCAGAAAAACAATTTTCTTGCATAAGTACACATGTTGTAGCCAAGTTATGGGTATGAAAGAGGCTACAGCTGTTGAATATCATTCGTTACAATGGCCATTACCTTGTCTAAATGCATATTTCTTGTGTAGTACTTGTTGTTTTCATAAAACAATTGTAATATTGCAGCTGCATTTTGGAAAATTTGCTGTCATAAGAATTTATGCTAAGACAAGGGCCATTGACTCTACAAGCTCTCAAAAGAATGATCACAAGAAAACTGGATGACTAGGAGTTCAACCTAGTTGAGGGCACAAACCTATCACTTCACAAATAATTGAAGATATTACCACAGCTGTTGTTGAACAATTAGTGAATAATGTGTTCCAGTAGCAAATGTGCAGTGTCACAGTAGTTGGGTATATCCTATGGCATAGTATGAAAGGAACTGAGAAAGTTGGTACATTGTTGTTTGCATAAGATCAGCTACGATCAACAGTTACTTGCTACTGACAGGAAAACTGGACAAAGGATTTGCTATTCCACCTGAGTGGAACAGTAAATACTTGTAACTGTTGCATTAGTACTTCAGAAAACTCTCTTGTTTACCATTAGATTTACTGCATTCACCTAAAGTTAGTCAGGTGTGGATTCACACCTGATACATTTATTCTTGGACTGTTCTTTGAAAAAATTAGTTTCAATGGGCCTATGATGAGCTCTGTGATCAGAAGTATCAAGAGATGCTCAACACTTTTGCATGAATTAATTGTGGTGACAATGTCTCCACAATTACATTCATGCAAGATGGATTGCCTCTACATATCAGATACAGTCGACCCCCCTATAACACGGTAGATACGTTCCGTTCTTTATGAATCCATTTTGTATGAGTCCTTGCCAATCACAGCCCGGCACGTATGCACTTTACGGACTACGGCTGTTTGAAAGGTTTTCTTCCATAAAATTAATCGATTCCTAGACGAATTTGACTCAACATTTCCAAAACACATATATTTTTTGGGAATAACCTGTATAAACTATACTATAAATAAAAAATTGTAGGATTACTTACCGAGTGTGCACCGTTCGATGTCGCCATTGCTTAAGCTTGTTTTCATCGCGGAGCAGTGCACCAAATGGCGGATGCGATTTCTGATAAGTTATTTTTCTGCGAAAACTTCGTTGAACTTTGGAGACATCATTAATATAAATAATTTTTATGGCCGTTGAATAAGAAATGTTTCTTTCACAAGAAATGTATAAAATTAGTGCTGTATTAGACTTACGGTACCTAATTTACATACTGTACAGACGATAGTAAATTCAACTTACTCACCTAAACTCTCCATAGCATGGCGCTGGATGGCGGAAAGTATATATATAATTATAATAGTTACAATAAATTAAGTTAATATATAATTATATGTACAGTACGTAATTTATATATAATTAATATATAATTAAATGTACAGTACTTAATTTATATGTAATACTGTACAGACGATAGTAAACTCAACTTACCCGCCTAAACTCTCCATAGCGTGGCGCTGGATGGCGGAAAGTAGTTCGGCTGCCCGATGACGTTTTACCAAATTATAGGAGTTTTTTTACCATGTTTGTACGAATACCGTCGCAATTTTTTCTCCTTCATATAGGAATCCAAACTATAGGAACCCATGTTATAGGGGAGTCGACTGTATTGTGTACAATAGTTTGTGACATCATTTCACTAATAACAGAGTGATTAGCTGTGTGTTTTCTATCACCTGCCAACCTCAATCTCAAGATCTTAATTCATGTGATTTTTGTTTGTAAAGACTCTTAAAAAGTGTGATTTATCAAGGACTTTTTGCAAATTTAGCAGCCTCAAAAGGCAGTATCATACTTTATTGAGAAGAGCACAGAGGATAGACTGATTATGGTCAGCTGTTCACTTTCAAATTTTACATTTGTAGGATGAGGGCTACATTGAACTGCTAACTAAGTTCTCTGTACAGCATGAATGTTTTGTACAAATAAAATGTTTGTTGTTTACAGTGCCAAAAGTGTTAGCGATGAGTTTTGATACTAATTTTTGTTTTTATGAAAATGTCTTGCAAATGAATGTCCTGAAATGTCACCATAGCCTATTTGGTTGCATTTGGATTTCTAAATATAATTTCCTTTTTATCTCAGTGTGATAGGTAGGTTATAAATGAATTTTTCTGAGTGTGATTTACTAATTTTATGTAGTAATTGTAAATGTAAGAAGAATTCTAATTAAAAATCTATTTTCAGAGGAGGACGAATAGAACTGGGGGATGTGACTCCTCACAACATCAAACAGTTAAAAAGATTAAATCAAGTTGTTTTTCCTGTTAGTTATAATGACAAATTCTATAAAGATGTTCTAGAAGCTGGTGAACTAGCAAAGTTAGGTAAGTTATAAAATTTATAATTTAAAATATAAATTCTGAAGAAGCAAGAATTGATTGACTGACTGTTGATAAAATTCAGAATTAAGAATGCTAGTTATCAGTTTTAAGTGAATGTTATGGATGAAATGTTTATAATCATTTTGATATCCTTCAAGTATTTTAAAGAAAAACAAAATTATTTAATAAAGGTGAGAGCATTTTCAATTCATTAAAGATTGATATTTTTATTGCTGTTTGCTTTGTGTCTAGTTGTATCTACTGATTTCTTTACTGGCTATTGAGGCCCTTATTACTAAACTTGTCACAATTGATGCAAGAGAGGACAATGCACTCTTCTTTCAATTCCCTTTATTTGAAATTAGTATGCACTTCAGACTGTTAGTCTCTCATCAGCCAATTTTTATCTATATAAATAATTACTCTTGTTATTTTTTAATAAATAATAAACCAACAAAGGAATAAGAATTTACAAACTGAATAGAAAAGAAGTCATATGTCATTTTGTACAACAACCCTATGGGAAGAAATTTAGGAATATGTTAATTTATTATAAACCTATGTAATGTAATTATATTGTCATTACATTGTTGGTTTAGTATTTATTAAAAAAATAACAAGAGTAATTATTTATACAGATAAAAATTGGCTGATGAGGGACTAACAGTCTGAAATGCATACTAATTTTAAATAAAGGATATTGAAAGAAGAGTGGATTGTCATCTTTTGCATCAATCGTGACAAGTCTAGTAATAAGGGCCTCAATAGTCAGTAAAGAAATAAATTAATATTTTTATGTAAGATATGCTTGTAACTCTATTCCTTCTCCAATTCTAATAGAATAATTGATAATATTTGATAAAACAATCATTAACAAGAACAAAATATTTTAATTACAAGTGTAATGAAGTTGAAATTTCCATGTACTCTGATTAGATGGCTTGTAGTCTCCACTGTCTATTTTATATGTTTCATTAACTTTGTCTTCATTTCTTAAGAATGTGCCATTCATTTTAATGCAATGTGTAGTTTACTAAACTTTATCTCTACATTACAGACCCTCTAATGGTGATTACAATTTTATTTTACTCTGTTTTACTTATTTTCTGCTTGTTCATTGTATTAACTAACTATTGTGTTTTGCCATTAAATAAAGAAATGTCTGAATACTTAGTAACAAAGAGAGAAATGGATATCTAGTGATTCTCTTATATCAGTAAATAATCAAATCAACACTTTAATTTTATTTATTTTATTTTATTCCATTTCATTTAGAATTATTGGTTGATGGACATATAAGTTTATTTTGCTTTCTAGCATCTAGCACCTTAATGTTATTTTAGGAATGTAGATAGGGTGACTGGTTTATACAAGAACAAGGTATAAATTTCCACCAGAAGAAATAATGAATAAACTTTTTCCTATTTATGAGATTTTCATTTATGAGAGGCTTTTGAGAATGATGTATGCTAATAAATTGGAGTGTATAGATAAATCTGAAAAAGAAACTATACACACCAAATGCCAAAAGCCAGTTAAAGGAATAAAAATATTTACTTATACAAATGTTTTTGTCCATTTGTAATGAACATCATCAGGTATTCCATAAGGAAAACAGAACAAGCAATTGAACACATGTCAATACTTATTGCCTTGGTAACACAAGCACAAACATGTACAGCCTTACCAAGATAAATTAAAAATTGTAATTTTAAAATTAAATTGCCTATATATACGTGTACAGAAATAAAAAATAGAACAGAAGTCCTAGGAGAGTTTGAAACATGCCCTTCATGCTGAAGAAAGTGTATTGGTTTCTCTAATGCATTTGATTGCTTGTTCTATTTTCCTTACTGAATACCTGATGATGATCGTTACAAACAGACAAAACATTTGTATAAGTAAATATTTTTATTCCCTTTACTGGTTTTTGGGTATTTGAGTGTTTAGTTTTATTCCAAACAACCAATTTTATTGCTATGGTGAATAGTGTAAATAAACTTTATATAAAGAATATTTTTTATAATTTTATAAATTATTTTAATAGTATTAAAAGATATTTTAGTATAACTAAAATTAATGTAACTTATTTTAAACTTTAACATGTTTCTGCATCATTTGACCTTCGTTACAATGTATCAGAACCAATTTTGTATCGTTTTGATGCTGGAAGTTTTTGATAAATTGTATGTGCATTATTTTTCAGATGTCAGACTACCTGGAAGTGTAATAAACATTTTTGAGAAAATATTTTATTTCTTGGTTTCTTAATTTCCCTAAGAATATTTAATTATAGTTGTTTTTCATTACTTATATCTTATATTCACTTAAAATAAGTTTATTATTACACAATAACAATTAAATGTTTTTCATTTTTTTTAGCTTATTATAATGACATTGTAGTAGGAGCTGTTTGTTGTCGTATAGATACCTCAGAGAATTCACGACGTTTATATATTATGACTTTAGGATGCTTGGCACCGTATCGACGCTTAGGAATAGGTAAATTATTATTTACTTTTTATAATATCATGTAAGACCAATATAAAAACTGTTCATTAAATTATTCAGTTTCAAATTTTTTTTGAGTTGGAAATATGATTATTATTTTATATTCAATGAAAATTTTAAAATTATGTATATATATATATATTATATAAATGCATTCTTTTGTTATATAGCTTAAATAATATATAATCAACAATTCAGTTCCAGTTTCTGTTAATCAATTACCCAAATTCTGGAATTTTCAAGCCAAAAACTGCCTACCTTTAGACCTCAAAAATCTAGTGTTTAGGTAATTGATGTAGAAATACAAAATGCATGGGTAATTCAAAAATTAAAGGCAATTTTTTTATTAGTCATGTAATATACAAGTTGATGCAAATTAACAATTTACTTTTTGACATATTTCCCGTTACTGTTAGACAGGGCTGTGGAGTCGCGTAAAAATCTACCAACTCCGACTCTGGCTAAAACACCAAAACTCCACGACTCCGATTCCACAGCCTTGCTGTTAGACACTTGTAATGGTGGTCCAGAAACTTACAGATTCTGCCAGAGGAAAAGTTCTTTGGCTGGGCATGTAGTCAATTGTTCGCTACCACTTTCACTTCATCACTAGTGAATTTGTTACCATGTAGTGCTTTACTTAGAAGTCCAGACAAGTGGTAATTAGTGGGAGCAAGGTCTGGTCCATAAGTGGATTGGGAAGAATATCAAACTTGATCTTTTTAATGGTTTGCATAATTCTGGAGGCAGTTTGAGGGGACACATTTTCATGAAGCAATAAAATCTTCTTGAACAGCAGTCCTTTGTGTTAAGTGTGAATTGCAGGCTTGAGAATGTCTTCAAGTAAGGCACAACATGTGCATTGTTAACAGTTTGTCCCTGTTCATGAAAATCCACAAGAATAGGCCCTTTCATATTCCAGAAAACAATCAACATGATTTTTTTGGTAGAGAGAAAAATTGCAAACTTTTCATTCTGGTAAGCTTGGGTGTTTCCATTGCATGGTTCATCTCTTGTTCTTGGACTCATAATACCTTCTCACTTCTCATCACCTATGACTCTCCTTGCCAAAACACTGAGATCTTCATATTACTAGCATTCAAATTAGTGTGCAACATAAATTTGTTATTGTTTAGGTGCCATCTTGTGCACATTTTCCATTACTTCAGGTCATCATGCATTATTGTATGCATTATTGATCCAATGCTGATATCCAAATGTTGAGAAATTTAGGCTACAGAAATTCAGCAGTCTTTGATCATTGTTTCAGCTCTCGTCACATGTGAAGTCAATTTGTTCTTCCAGACTTGAACTACTTTCCTCTGAGACATGCAGCCACTTCCATAGTGTGCCAAATTCTTTGGTGGATTTCTGTTGGTTTTATGTTTTCTGCCTGCAAAATGCAGTTTCTGGAATACACTTCCTATAATGTGTGATTGACAAGTGGAGCTTCCACCTTTCCAAGGCAATGGATGGAATGATAATAAAACAATTGCAGTAACAAATGCTTTAGCAGATTTGCCTGACACTTGTTCATGTACAACATTTGCAGTTTACCTGTATTTACAATAATGGCACTGGAATTTTTGAATTGCCTTTAATTTTTTGTATTACCTACATACAGTATATATAAATGCAACCTTTTATTATGTAGCTTAAATAATATGTAATCAACAATTTAATGTCAATTTCTGTTAATCAAATGCTGGATTTTTCAGTCCTAATGGTAGGCAAAAACTGCCTATCTTTAGGTCTTGAAAAATCAAGCATTTAAGTAATTGATACAGAAGCACAAGTAATACTTAAAATATTTTAAATAAATTTCTAGAATAGCATTGGAAATTACATCAATAACAATTAAATTTAAAATTGTCTTAATTTTCACTTTAAAAGCTTGCAAATGAATGTGGTTATCTACAATTTCTCTTGGAAAAGAAATACATTAGATTGATTATTGCAATTACAGATGTTGTTAACAGTTATTTTGTGTTAAAATACAGTGATAAAAAGCCGTCTTTTCACAATATTTTTTTTATCTGATAACAGAAAATCATTAGAGCCAAAAGATGTAATCTGGCAAGTATCTGGTTTTAATCTAAAATTGGGTTTATGGGTGCCAAGTTTGTTGGGCAGGCCAAGGTAGAAGTAATATCTGTCATGTTGAGAAGTCTAGAACACTCCTAGCAACATGTGGATGGGCATTGTTCTGTTAAAATACAGCTCCAGAAATGCATTGAAAGAAGGGTATGACTTCAGACCCCACAACTTCCCTGATGTAGCAGTTGCTATTGAGATACCCGCAATTCTGAGTGCGATCCCTCCCCTCATTTACATACTTATTTGCTAACAATAAACTTTTTCTATTTGTCTGACAGTCTATTTTTCGACAATACTCGCTAACCTTTTACATTATTCTTTTTGACAATTTTCGGGATGTTTTTATTCTTTAAGGTTTAGCAAGGTCCTAAGTTATGCTTGTGGGGTCTCCCCCCCTTTTCTTGGTGTGGACTTACTTTTTTCCACTTGGGAGCACAAGTGCGTGCGAGTTTTTCCTACAGCGCTTTTCTCTCGTCGGTGAGTTGGTTTCTCTTCTATTTTTAAGTTTCTAAGGTGAATGGTGAGGAAACCTTCATCCTAAGAAAACATAAGCTTCAAACGAAAATAGAATAAAAGCAAAAATAAAAGTAACTAAAAATAATGCTTGGACTTGGTTCCTTACAATATGGAAATATATATATATATATATGTGTGTGTGTGTGAAGTCACTTTAATCGTTCATTAAATTATTCAGTTTCAAA
>NW_019384343.1:593185-610464 GCF_000671375.1 Centruroides sculpturatus
GCCCGCACTATCGATAGTATCGTGTGGAGGAATCTATAATTCTAAAATGAGCTTTTAGAGACAAAAGAAGGGTCCCAGTTGTAAAATTTAACCATTAAATGGATTATTTGTTGAAAGAGCATTCAAAGTAGCCACAAAAACAATTAGAATGCTCGCGCAGTTACGCAGAGGTATAAAAGAACACACCCTTTATTACATTTCATGTTGTACGAGGGTTTTACCCAATTCTCGAACTGTGTTAGAGTGAACCCGTGCTATAAAAGCACCGTGTTATACAGGGATGTTCCCAATTCTCAAACCGTGTTAGAGTGAATCCGTGCTATATAAGTGCCATGTTATACGTGGGTTACCTGTATTTGCTTCTAGTAGATAGAAAGCTCTACTTTTTCTATCCTTTCCAAGTGGTAAGCATAGAAAAAAAAAGATGTCTGTGGCATTGCCAGTTTTTTAAACTTGTGTTTTTAAGGAAAGTTTTAATTTTGATGGTCAAGTGGCATACAATGAAAGGTTTGTCACCAAAAGTTTGTATTCTGGAAGATTGAAAGTGAATAAATGGTGATTTTTTTTTCTTTTTTGGCTGTTATGTATACATAACAAGGGAAAGTATGGGAATGTGACCCTCAAAATATGGAGATTTTACAAATTGCCACATTCCTGATCCAACCTGAATCCAAAAAAGTCAAAAATTTCTGTGCATGTGTGTTGGCGTCTATTTTGTTTGATATCTAGGATGGGGTGACGATTAAGAAACGAAATTTGGCACAGGAACTTGTATATAAGGGGTATTGATTCTATTAAGTTTTTGTGGTGAAAGGTTGATAGGGTTGGGAGATAAAGGGAAGTCATGTATCTTGAAAGGGTAGGACTTAAGATTTTAGTTATTTTACACTTTTTAGAAGATTTTAGTTATTAACATTTACACTTTTTTATAAAACTCATCCCTACCCTCAAGTTTTTTGCCATTTTATAGTAATTAAAAATATAAAAAGTTTTTATAGGAAAATCTGATAACAGATAGTGCCACACACAATATTATATTTTGCTTAATAATATAAAAAGTTTTTAAAATAAAAACTCAACAGCTGGAAAAGTTATGCAACTCTGTAAGTGCGCCAATTACGGGGGGTTTTTATTCCCTTTTGTCGGGATGGTCTAAGGCTCTCGTGTATGTGGGTGGTGGTTTGCAAAGGCAGAAAAATGAAAAGTGTCACAAAAGAAAACCATTTATTTGGTTAAAGGGTATGCTTACATCCAAAAATTTGAGTCATAAAAATAGTGTGGAACCTCAATGTTGGTTTCTGTCAGTATCATCCAGTATCAATCAACGAAACATTGATTGATACTGGATGGACAGCCCTGGGGCAATGATGAGATAGTCAAGAATTTGAACTTGTTGAAATTTGCATACTTGAAGCTATCGTGGGAGGAGTCGACAATGTTTTCTATGTTTGCATGACGTAGTTGAGGGTGAGGATGATTTAGATGATTGGCTCAAACTGAGAGATTGAACCCTTGTCCTTAGACAATTGGGTTTTTATAATTTTTCATTCTCAATTTCTTTTCTGATTGGTCAGGCTTTCCCTTCCTCGTCCCCGATTGGTCTCTTACCTGTCTCGAAGTAGAATTTGAAACCAAGATGTCACAATTGATGCAAGAGAGGACAATGCACTCTTCTTTCAATTCCCTTTATTTGAAATTAGTATGCACTTCAGACTGTTAGTCTCTCATCAGCCAATTTTTATCTATATAAATAATTACTCTTGTTATTTTTTAATAAATAATAAACCAACAAAGGAATAAGAATTTACAAACTGAATAGAAAAGAAGTCATATGTCATTTTGTACAACAACCCTATGGGAAGAAATTTAGGAATATGTTAATTTATTATAAACCTATGTAATGTAATTATATTGTCATTACATTGTTGGTTTAGTATTTATTAAAAAAATAACAAGAGTAATTATTTATACAGATAAAAATTGGCTGATGAGGGACTAACAGTCTGAAATGCATACTAATTTTAAATAAAGGATATTGAAAGAAGAGTGGATTGTCATCTTTTGCATCAATCGTGACAAGTCTAGTAATAAGGGCCTCAATAGTCAGTAAAGAAATAAATTAATATTTTTATGTAAGATATGCTTGTAACTCTATTCCTTCTCCAATTCTAATAGAATAATTGATAATATTTGATAAAACAATCATTAACAAGAACAAAATATTTTAATTACAAGTGTAATGAAGTTGAAATTTCCATGTACTCTGATTAGATGGCTTGTAGTCTCCACTGTCTATTTTATATGTTTCATTAACTTTGTCTTCATTTCTTAAGAATGTGCCATTCATTTTAATGCAATGTGTAGTTTACTAAACTTTATCTCTACATTACAGACCCTCTAATGGTGATTACAATTTTATTTTACTCTGTTTTACTTATTTTCTGCTTGTTCATTGTATTAACTAACTATTGTGTTTTGCCATTAAATAAAGAAATGTCTGAATACTTAGTAACAAAGAGAGAAATGGATATCTAGTGATTCTCTTATATCAGTAAATAATCAAATCAACACTTTAATTTTATTTATTTTATTTTATTCCATTTCATTTAGAATTATTGGTTGATGGACATATAAGTTTATTTTGCTTTCTAGCATCTAGCACCTTAATGTTATTTTAGGAATGTAGATAGGGTGACTGGTTTATACAAGAACAAGGTATAAATTTCCACCAGAAGAAATAATGAATAAACTTTTTCCTATTTATGAGATTTTCATTTATGAGAGGCTTTTGAGAATGATGTATGCTAATAAATTGGAGTGTATAGATAAATCTGAAAAAGAAACTATACACACCAAATGCCAAAAGCCAGTTAAAGGAATAAAAATATTTACTTATACAAATGTTTTTGTCCATTTGTAATGAACATCATCAGGTATTCCATAAGGAAAACAGAACAAGCAATTGAACACATGTCAATACTTATTGCCTTGGTAACACAAGCACAAACATGTACAGCCTTACCAAGATAAATTAAAAATTGTAATTTTAAAATTAAATTGCCTATATATACGTGTACAGAAATAAAAAATAGAACAGAAGTCCTAGGAGAGTTTGAAACATGCCCTTCATGCTGAAGAAAGTGTATTGGTTTCTCTAATGCATTTGATTGCTTGTTCTATTTTCCTTACTGAATACCTGATGATGATCGTTACAAACAGACAAAACATTTGTATAAGTAAATATTTTTATTCCCTTTACTGGTTTTTGGGTATTTGAGTGTTTAGTTTTATTCCAAACAACCAATTTTATTGCTATGGTGAATAGTGTAAATAAACTTTATATAAAGAATATTTTTTATAATTTTATAAATTATTTTAATAGTATTAAAAGATATTTTAGTATAACTAAAATTAATGTAACTTATTTTAAACTTTAACATGTTTCTGCATCATTTGACCTTCATTACAATGTATCAGAACCAATTTTGTATCGTTTTGATGCTGGAAGTTTTTGATAAATTGTATGTGCATTATTTTTCAGATGTCAGACTACCTGGAAGTGTAATAAACATTTTTGAGAAAATATTTTATTTCTTGGTTTCTTAATTTCCCTAAGAATATTTAATTATAGTTGTTTTTCATTACTTATATCTTATATTCACTTAAAATAAGTTTATTATTACACAATAACAATTAAATGTTTTTCATTTTTTTTAGCTTATTATAATGACATTGTAGTAGGAGCTGTTTGTTGTCGTATAGATACCTCAGAGAATTCACGACGTTTATATATTATGACTTTAGGATGCTTGGCACCGTATCGACGCTTAGGAATAGGTAAATTATTATTTACTTTTTATAATATCATGTAAGACCAATATAAAAACTGTTCATTAAATTATTCAGTTTCAAATTTTTTTTGAGTTGGAAATATGATTATTATTTTATATTCAATGAAAATTTTAAAATTATGTATATATATATATATTATATAAATGCATTCTTTTGTTATATAGCTTAAATAATATATAATCAACAATTCAGTTCCAGTTTCTGTTAATCAATTACCCAAATTCTGGAATTTTCAAGCCAAAAACTGCCTACCTTTAGACCTCAAAAATCTAGTGTTTAGGTAATTGATGTAGAAATACAAAATGCATGGGTAATTCAAAAATTAAAGGCAATTTTTTTATTAGTCATGTAATATACAAGTTGATGCAAATTAACAATTTACTTTTTGACATATTTCCCGTTACTGTTAGACAGGGCTGTGGAGTCGCGTAAAAATCTACCAACTCCGACTCTGGCTAAAACACCAAAACTCCACGACTCCGATTCCACAGCCTTGCTGTTAGACACTTGTAATGGTGGTCCAGAAACTTACAGATTCTGCCAGAGGAAAAGTTCTTTGGCTGGGCATGTAGTCAATTGTTCGCTACCACTTTCACTTCATCACTAGTGAATTTGTTACCATGTAGTGCTTTACTTAGAAGTCCAGACAAGTGGTAATTAGTGGGAGCAAGGTCTGGTCCATAAGTGGATTGGGAAGAATATCAAACTTGATCTTTTTAATGGTTTGCATAATTCTGGAGGCAGTTTGAGGGGACACATTTTCATGAAGCAATAAAATCTTCTTGAACAGCAGTCCTTTGTGTTAAGTGTGAATTGCAGGCTTGAGAATGTCTTCAAGTAAGGCACAACATGTGCATTGTTAACAGTTTGTCCCTGTTCATGAAAATCCACAAGAATAGGCCCTTTCATATTCCAGAAAACAATCAACATGATTTTTTTGGTAGAGAGAAAAATTGCAAACTTTTCATTCTGGTAAGCTTGGGTGTTTCCATTGCATGGTTCATCTCTTGTTCTTGGACTCATAATGCCTTCTCACTTCTCATCACCTATGACTCTCCTTGCCAAAACACTGAGATCTTCATATTACTAGCATTCAAATTAGTGTGCAACATAAATTTGTTATTGTTTAGGTGCCATCTTGTGCACATTTTCCATTACTTCAGGTCATCATGCATTATTGTATGCATTATTGATCCAATGCTGATATCCAAATGTTGAGAAATTTAGGCTACAGAAATTCAGCAGTCTTTGATCATTGTTTCAGCTCTCGTCACATGTGAAGTCAATTTGTTCTTCCAGACTTGAACTACTTTCCTCTGAGACATGCAGCCACTTCCATAGTGTGCCAAATTCTTTGGTGGATTTCTGTTGGTTTTATGTTTTCTGCCTGCAAAATGCAGTTTCTGGAATACACTTCCTATAATGTGTGATTGACAAGTGGAGCTTCCACCTTTCCAAGGCAATGGATGGAATGATAATAAAACAATTGCAGTAACAAATGCTTTAGCAGATTTGCCTGACACTTGTTCATGTACAACATTTGCAGTTTACCTGTATTTACAATAATGGCACTGGAATTTTTGAATTGCCTTTAATTTTTTGTATTACCTACATACAGTATATATAAATGCAACCTTTTATTATGTAGCTTAAATAATATGTAATCAACAATTTAATGTCAATTTCTGTTAATCAAATGCTGGATTTTTCAGTCCTAATGGTAGGCAAAAACTGCCTATCTTTAGGTCTTGAAAAATCAAGCATTTAAGTAATTGATACAGAAGCACAAGTAATACTTAAAATATTTTAAATAAATTTCTAGAATAGCATTGGAAATTACATCAATAACAATTAAATTTAAAATTGTCTTAATTTTCACTTTAAAAGCTTGCAAATGAATGTGGTTATCTACAATTTCTCTTGGAAAAGAAATACATTAGATTGATTATTGCAATTACAGATGTTGTTAACAGTTATTTTGTGTTAAAATACAGTGATAAAAAGCCGTCTTTTCACAATATTTTTTTTATCTGATAACAGAAAATCATTAGAGCCAAAAGATGTAATCTGGCAAGTATCTGGTTTTAATCTAAAATTGGGTTTATGGGTGCCAAGTTTGTTGGGCAGGCCAAGGTAGAAGTAATATCTGTCATGTTGAGAAGTCTAGAACACTCCTAGCAACATGTGGATGGGCATTGTTCTGTTAAAATACAGCTCCAGAAATGCATTGAAAGAAGGGTATGACTTCAGACCCCACAACTTCCCTGATGTAGCAGTTGCTATTGAGATACCCGCAATTCTGAGTGCGATCCCTCCCCTCATTTACATACTTATTTGCTAACAATAAACTTTTTCTATTTGTCTGACAGTCTATTTTTCGACAATACTCGCTAACCTTTTACATTATTCTTTTTGACAATTTTCGGGATGTTTTTATTCTTTAAGGTTTAGCAAGGTCCTAAGTTATGCTTGTGGGGTCTCCCCCCCTTTTCTTGGTGTGGACTTACTTTTTTCCACTTGGGAGCACAAGTGCGTGCGAGTTTTTCCTACAGCGCTTTTCTCTCGTCGGTGAGTTGGTTTCTCTTCTATTTTTAAGTTTCTAAGGTGAATGGTGAGGAAACCTTCATCCTAAGAAAACATAAGCTTCAAACGAAAATAGAATAAAAGCAAAAATAAAAGTAACTAAAAATAATGCTTGGACTTGGTTCCTTACAATATGGAAATATATATATATATATATGTGTGTGTGTGTGAAGTCACTTTAATCCAAAAACTTTTTGGTTGACACTCTCACAGCACTTCCAGTTAGAAAATTAAGACTTTATTGCACAAATTGAACAGGTGTTATACACCTGTGTATACCTATAACACCCATGCAGTTTATGCAATAAAGTCTTAATTTTCTAACCGAAAGTGCTGTGAGACTGTCAACCAAAAAGTTTTTGGATTAAAGTGACTTCATATATATGTATGGCCCACCAGTGGCCGAGTGGTCTCCATTGCCGCTCATAGCGGTGGTGACTGGACCCTAAACACTGGGAAGTTCGGTCGAGGGTTCGTGCCGCGATCGGACAGGCTGGCTGCTTGGAGTTTTCCGGGTTTTCTCCTTGCCAATAACGACTAAATAGGAGGCCAGTTCCCCATAAAAGTCCTCCCGGAAGGCATTAATTCCCGCGCGCGCGATTAGGCCGTTCAGGTACGGCTGGCTCATCGGTCGCATAGCGATCATACACAAGTCTATCGGAGAAAGAGCCTATTTGAGCTATAATCTCCATATTAACACCTGCAAGAAGAAAGAAAGAAGCTCAAAGAACGAGAAAGAAATAGCAAAAATAAATTGCTAAAAAAGTGCGTATTATTTGAATTTAATAAAAAATAAACAATAATGTTCAATTTTTCTCCGGTAAGAACATGGGAAAAAAATTGATTTGTTCAATTACGATATTACCACAGTACACTTAAATAATAAAAACGGAGGAAATAGATTACAGATAAATGAATGATAATTATGAAAATAAACTTTATACACACACGAATGAAAACTTTATATATATGTCACATACATACATACATACGCGGCCGGATGGCCGAGCGGTCAAGGTGGCAGACTATCGCTCTGGGGGACCCGGGTTAGAATCCGAACGGGTCGAAAAATCCCCAGGAATTTTTCGGGGGTGGTCCGTTCAGATATGTCGGGCCCCGTCCCTCACCACCCGGCAGCCCCATTATGGGCCTGGCCGAATCCATAATGGGCTTGCAAAAAAAAGAGGCCCTCTTAGTGCCCACAGGGTGGAAAGAGTTTAAAAAAAACCATACATACACGAAATGAACAACTGAAGATTAAATTTTAGCATTTATAATGCCACATACTGGAAAATCAGTTTAATGTGTAAGCATGTGACAGCAAAATAATCCTCCTCCCATTCACGAATATCAGTGACTGAAAGGATTGTTTTTTATTTTTTTATTTTATTATTTTTTTTTGTATGTTGGCAGTTATGGTAAATCCTTCCTCGGTTTTTCGCAATAATTGCCACAAAATTGTAAGAGCTCTTGTTACTGGAAGGAAATGACAAGTTTTGTATTATTTAATTTATATGTTTTGGGATATGTTCATTGATAATATTAGACGACCGATAACAATATCAACGATTACAATAAGCGAACCAACTATATGAATATTTGTATAATAGTAAACAGTATACAGAGGGTTGCAAAAGTAGGTATCCAGTTGAGAATCTGAGAAATATAGATGTTTGGTGTTCATTCTTACTTTTTTTTTATCTTTTATTAGTTCGTACATTAAAATACAGGTAACCCCCGTATAACACGGGAGTTACGTTCCAAAAAATTGCCGTGTTATGCGAATCCGTGTTATACGAAACAAAGAACTAGTGCGAAAAGGGGGGTTAGGTTCCAAAAATTAAAAAACATGCTGTTAAATCCTTATTTAAATCGGATTTATTATTCATTTTTTTCATAGGTAAAATACTTATTTATTATTTAAGTAAATATTTTACCAGAGGATTATTCATCCTATATGATGATCTCAGCATGAGCATCATCAACTGGTAACAGTTTTTGGGTGCGTTCGTTAATAGCGGTCGCTCTGCAACGGGAGTGCGCTGCTGTTTGTAGGCATTTAGGAACGACGGTGAAAGAAAGATGGCAAAGCCCGCACTATCGATAGTATCGTGTGGAGGAATCTATAATTCTAAAATGAGCTTTTAGAGACAAAAGAAGGGTCCCAGTTGTAAAATTTAACCATTAAATGGATTATTTGTTGAAAGAGCATTCAAAGTAGCCACAAAAACAATTAGAATGCTTGTGCAGTTACGCAGAGGTATAAAAGAACACACCCTTTATTACATTTCATGTTGTACGAGGGTTTTACCCAATTCTCGAACTGTGTTAGAGTGAACCCGTGCTATAAAAGCACCGTGTTATACAGGGATGTTCCCAATTCTCAAACCGTGTTAGAGTGAATCCGTGCTATATAAGTGCCATGTTATACGTGGGTTACCTGTATTTGCTTCTAGTAGATAGAAAGCTCTACTTTTTCTATCCTTTCCAAGTGGTAAGCATAGAAAAAAAAAGATGTCTGTGGCATTGCCAGTTTTTTAAACTTGTGTTTTTAAGGAAAGTTTTAATTTTGATGGTCAAGTAGCATACAATGAAAGGTTTGTCACCAAAAGTTTGTATTCTGGAAGATTGAAAGTGAATAAATGGTGATTTTTTTTCTTTTTTGGCTGTTATGTATACATAACAAGGGAAAGTATGGGAATGTGACCCTCAAAATATGGAGATTTTACAAATTGCCACATTCCTGATCCAACCTGAATCCAAAAAAGTCAAAAATTTCTGTGCATGTGTGTTGGCGTCTATTTTGTTTGATATCTAGGATGGGGTGACGATTAAGAAACGAAATTTGGCACAGGAACTTGTATATAAGGGGTATTGATTCTATTAAGTTTTGGTGGTGAAAGGTTGATAGGGTTGGGAGATAAAGGGAAGTCATGTATCTTGAAAGGGTAGGACTTAAGATTTTAGTTATTTTACACTTTAGAAGATTTTAGTTATTAACATTTACACTTTTTTATAAAACTCATCCCTACCCTCAAGTTTTTTGCCATTTTATAGTAATTAAAAATATAAAAAGTTTTTATAGGAAAATCTGATAACAGATAGTGCCACACACAATATTATATTTTGCTTAATAATATAAAAAGTTTTTAAAATAAAAACTCAACAGCTGGAAAAGTTATGCAACTCTCATTGTAAGTGCGCCAATTACGGGGGGTTTTTATTCCCTTTTGTCGGGATGGTCTAAGGCTCTCGTGTATGTGGGTGGTGGTTTGCAAAGGCAGAAAAATGAAAAGTGTCACAAAAGAAAACCATTTATTTGGTTAAAGGGTATGCTTACATCCAAAAATTTGAGTCATAAAAATAGTGTGGAACCTCAATGTTGGTTTCTGTCAGTATCATCCAGTATCAATCAACGAAACATTGATTGATACTGGATGGACAGCCCTGGGGCAATGATGAGATAGTCAAGAATTTGAACTTGTTGAAATTTGCATACTTGAAGCTATCGTGGGAGGAGTCGACAATGTTTTCTATGTTTGCATGACGTAGTTGAGGGTGAGGATGATTTAGATGATTGGCTCAAACTGAGAGATTGAACCCTTGTCCTTAGACAATTGGGTTTTTATAATTTTTCATTCTCAATTTCTTTTCTGATTGGTCAGGCTTTCCCTTCCTCGTCCCCGATTGGTCTCTTACCTGTCTCGAAGTAGAATTTGAAACCAAGATAGGTCGTGAGAAAGGTCTGCCCAGGATGTTTTATCCGACACCATCCTCTCGACTCTGATTGTGATTCATTGATAACTAAGACTCCCCCACACTCATATTGCATTTCATCGCTTCCTTTTCCTTATTACGTTTGAAGTTTTAAACAATTCCCCCTTTTTATTTTCTTTTATTCTAAATATTGTTTTCTCTCTGTTCTTTATGAGCAACGATATCAAAGTCCAGTGTTGCCATCTCAATAGTTATATTACTTGTTTTCTTGGTGATTTTATTTAATAAATATACATTTCCTTTTTAATTATAGACTATTTCTGGGGGCTCACATCATTGCTAGATTTTTACAACAGACTTTGTCTTCAGTTTAATTTTTGAACTTAATTGTCATCTGATGAAATTCTACATATATTATTTTCTATTAATTTTAACTTTGAAGTTTTAATAAACTTTACATGTAACAATTTTAAAATATTTTTAATCTCAGCAACATGAGTATGTGCTGTTGTTGTTTTTGTTCCCCAGGTGGTAGAACCAACCAGGTGGTTCCAGAGTTGCAACCATGTGTCACAAGATAATGATACTATGAGATCATTTGATATGTAAGATACTGGAATACAAAATTATTCCTCCATCTAAAATTTACTTTTGTATATTCTTCATCTCTCATTTATGTAAGATCTCACTGTTTAACAAAAATATGTCTAATTTGAAGCTTACTTATAATAAATAATTATAAATGAATGATAGTTTGAATAGTTTTGGGCTAATGCCCACCTTCAGAAACCAAATACAAAAACAGAGAAAGTACACAGTCATTCCATGGAAGTGGAATAGTTAGTTGTCTTGTCAAATATAAGAAACATAAAAATAAAAATTTAACATAGATAATAATAAATACAAGAAATAAAATAAAGTTAATTAAATGTTTCAAATAGTTTTTTGTATGAGGCAAGGCTCTGGTATTTGAATTACAGGAGCACGAGTTCATATTTTTGTTTTTATTTCTTCTTTAATTTCCTCTTCTTGTTTACATTTAACTTCTTTAATAATTCCACATTTCTCCAAAGAACTGTGGTGTTTGTCCAAAGATTTTTCATTCATAGTGTTTGTGTATCTTCTCTTAATGTCTCATTGCTGTCATAGAATTTCACTTGCTTAGTTTTCTTTTTGCAATTCTGATGTACTGTAGTTGATGGTTGTTGTTGTCATTGACAAAAATTCTATATATTCTATTCTCTTAGAGAAGAATGCTTCATAGGTTTAAAGGATTTATAAAATTGATTTACAGTAGATTAACATGTATAAAATACAAAAAGCATCATTTATTTATTTGAAAAATATTGCAATTAGGTAATTTTAAAACCATCAATGAAGACATTTCAAAAAAATTTATTTATTTGTTGTTTATTTTTATTATGCGGGAGTGGAAATCATTTGTCTCAATCAGACTTTTCCTAATGTAACTAAAATAAATAAATAAAAATTTATGCACACTGTACATGTAAGAAATTATTTTTCCATTTGTTTTAGTTGGCATTTTATAATTTGTCTAGATAAACTGAACATTTGTATGACATTTTAATGTATCTTTCTGGAATAGTAAATAAAAAATGTACCATTTACAAATGTAAAAGTAAGAAAAATTAGTATATTTTATTTTTATATTTTAATATACTGGTATACATGTGTATGTGCATATATTTTTTTTCTTTTGATAAAGATGACTTTTAAATTATTAACTAACATCTTTCTGCTACCTTTCCATTAATAAACATTATTTTTATTTTATTGTTTTTTTTTAGGTACAAAAATGGTAGAACATGTGTTAAACTTTGTTGAAAAAGATGGCAACTTTGATAGCATATTTTTGTAAGTATTTATTTTGACATTGCTTTCAGAGATTAAAAACTATAATGCATTCACACTGCCGATAACAACAGATCGTAGATGATAGTAATGGTGTGTCTTTCCTTATATTTTGTTCATCACCAAAGTGTTCCTGGTTTGTTAGTTTGTGTATTTACATTATGTTTAGCATTATTCCATGGATTTCTGCACTTTTAGAATGGACTTGTTTATGTTTTAAAAATGGATATGCAGATAAAATGATAAGTCATCTTCAAAAGCTGAATTTATTAAGACAAAATCTTTTTTCAATACACAAGATTAGTCATTTCTCTATCTTGTTAAAAGAGAATTGAGGAAAGTTCACATTGATTGACCAATACCATTACGACAACAAATGTTGAATCTTGGCTACTTTTGAATAACGAGTGACTAGGATGAAAATGCAACAATAATGACTAGTGTGAAAATTTTACAAAGATAAATGATAAAAATATCTGTTGTTGGCATTGTGAATGCAGCCACACATACATTCTACTTGTGTAACATCTTTTTTGCATCTTATCTATTTAAACATCAAAAATAAAATTGCATGATTTCAGGCATGTACAGATAAATAATGAAGGTGCCATCGAATTCTACAAAAAATTTGGGTTTGAAATTGTCGAAACAAAGCAGCATTATTATAAGAGGATAGAACCGGCCGATGCGCATGTTCTTCAGAAAACACTAAGAGGTTCCAGTCAACCATTACCTGTAAATAATTCATGGAGATCTGAGTGATTGTAAAATTAATATCAAAAGGCAATAAACAGTGACACAGGAAAGTTTTTACAAGTAACTTACCTTTTAAGGAACAAGAATTTGATTGTAAAACATCCAGTTTGATAAAAAAAAAAAAGAGGGAAAGTATGGAAAAATCTCTATTGTGCATAAATATGACAGCACATAAGAGTGCCTTTTCTTTTGTGTGTGCGCGCGTACGAGTATTGGATTCGTGTTAAAATTCATCAGAGATGGAGATGAAATAAAAACAAATGTGAAATATTCTTTCGTATTTTATTAATTGAAAAACAAAACAAAATTAACAAATGAATATTTAATAATGATATTTACCACATTATTTACTAATTTTAATACAAATTATTCAGCAGCATCATCATTTATGAATATTGAATTAGGTCCATTCCAGTCCTATCTCTTCAGTCTTACATGGTTGTAATCTCAATCTTTTCCATGCTCTTCCTTGATCTCACTTTCCCGTAGGATAATACTAAAGGGCAGCTTTACATAGTCTACTTTCTGCCGTTCAGTTAACAGGCTGTAACCATTTACACTGGTATATCTATATTTCTGACCTTCAGTCTCTCTCTCTCTCTCTCTCTCATATCATTACTTCTTTGATGGTCCAGCTATATTCTAATACATAAATTAATAGAAAAGTTTTACATGCTTAGAGATTGCAATAGAGTAAATCATTCTTTAACTGTTTGGCTAGATAGAACACATATCTAATTTATATGATGAGGTTTCACTATATTTTTAATGATAATTATCGGAGAAACATTTTACCACAAAACTTATATCTAAATATTAACAACATACACAGGGTATTTATACTATTTCTTAAAATACAAACTGGGAGTTTAATATATATTTTGAAAGTACATTCTTTGATTTATTTACCATTTGAATTTCAGAATAGGTGAGATTATGTAAAACCTTTCATCTGTTAAGGATGGATTTACACAAAAAACTTTGATAATTCATTTTGGTATTAATTTTTCAAAATTTTCTGTACAAAACATTATTTTTAAATACTTTCAATGAAATTACAGCCATCTTCTGACAAGAAGAACAAATTGGAAAAAGAACATGCAGTAAAGCAACTTTTTTAATTATTATTTCTCTCAGAATAAGAATGGAGCTGCTGTTCATTAGTCTACATACAAGGAAAACAGCTTTGTGTTTATTACAAAGCAGAACATAGTATCCAATTCTCTATCTTGGCAAGCAAGACCATGCTGAGAAATCTTGCTTGGTTCCATGCATTTGTTTTTGATGTTGTCCAGTCAAAAGTTACTTTAATTTTGAAACACACTAAGATTAATTTAAATTGTGTTGCTATCTTATGTAGGAACAGATAGGATTTTGCTCTGTGAGAAGAGGGTTTGGGTATGCATAATGACAGCAACATTGAAGAGTCCACTAATGATTGCCTGTACTCTTGTGCACTTATATTTAGCTAATATATAAAAGCAGGAAGACAACCTGCAGCAATGTTTTTATCTACTTACTGTGTATAGAACATAGGTATGTTTAGAACTATTGTTATCTGTTTGAAATTTCTTGCAAAAACTTGGATGCAATTTGCCTTTTCTAATTTACATTGTCTTCTGTTTGTGAATTGTGATTTTATCATGAAATCTTTCCATTTATTGTTAAAATCACTTTGCTCATTTCTTCAAGTTTGCTTCTCTATCTTACAATTTTTGAAAGTAATTTTTGTAACCATAATTATATCTCTTTAAATTAATTGTTCAAAACGATTCGATTAGGGAAGCATATGACTGCTCATTGAGGAGTGGCAAAGAATTCCCCATCACCTCTAATTCCATACAACAGATTTGCAGCAATTTGGTTGTTCGTAGAGATCATACACCCTGCTAAAGTCAGCACAATATATTAAATGTCATTTGTTCTGGTTATGCAGGTGTGCATGTTGATCAGCAAGTTGCAATAGATGGAAATATGATAACAATTCAGTTCAAATGCATATTTTTTTCACATATTACTATATATTATGTAATAACAACATATGATGCAAATAATTTTCAATGCAACATCTGTTGCACTCCGAATTGTTTTGATCAGTGGATTTGCAAAGTATGATTTTCAAGGCATATCATTTGAGGAATCTTGCAAAATGAAATCTAATAGTCTTGTATAAGTTATTTAATAATTATATAGTGTATAATTTAACTTTAAAATCTTAAGATTCGACTCCAAAAATCGAATTTTAAAATAGCATACTGTCAAGAGATACAACAACAGTATATTATACAGAAAATGGACATTTAAAGCAAGTATAGATGTACTGTACTTGCTTTAAATGTAAATTATAAATATGGTTTTGTCATGAAGATGGATCTAGTAATAACGGTTTAAGATATAGAGAGTTAGTCTAATGTCAAGGCCTAGAAGACATTTTCGTAAAGACGTCAGTACCAAGCTTTCCACTAGGGCACTTCTGGCGCTGAAAGCAACGAACTATATACAGGATACTGAACAGGCGTTACTGCTCAATATGATCCCATTCTGAAGGCGGTGAACAGTTAAATTCATCGTTATCGATTCTCATGATGCTTCCACATGCAATGTGAGTCTGTCGAGGCTTCCAAATTTTAACACCACACTAAGTGGCTCCACAACCAGAAATCTAAAGCGCCAAAAGTACCACAGTGGTGAGGTTTTGAACAATTTTTTTTTTTACAGAAATGCCTTACGCATGTCCTGAAACGTCACCTTGCCAAATTTGGCTGCATTTGCTCTGCTAAACCTGTCTAGACAGCGTTAAATAGGGTTACTTTACGATAACCCGGTACAATAATTTAAAAATTTGCTAATTTTTTCTATATTTTGAATTAAATGTTTGTATGGTATATTCCTATATTATATTTTTATAAGATTATTAGGAAACATTTTATTAAACAATGAGTGTTAATTAGGTATTATACAAGGTCTGTTCAAAAAGTATTGGACCTTTGGTCGGCAAAAATAAATTTATTGACTTTGAGGTANGTCCTCCCGGAAGGCATTCTTTCCCCGCGCGCGCGTGACACATCTTTCAAGGAAGAAGGCAATGGCAAACCACTTCCTCAACTCTTGCCAAGAAAACTACATGGACAAGAAAAGACTTGTCCATGCAGTCACCAGGAGTCTACGACGACTTGATGGAACTTAACACACACATATATGTATAGAATATATAGCATTCATATTACATTAAATAGATATGGGGAAAGCTTAGGGGCAGGAGGCCTCAATTAACTATATATGAACTTCAATGAAAACTAGAAGTCACATTATTTCAATTCAAAAATTTTCCCCTAAAAGAAGTTAGTTAATGACTGGCATGACTCCATTGATAACGGAAAAGTATGATGTACAGGAGTAACACTATTGAGGTGGAGAGCATATATTTCAAATTAAATAAATTAAAAACATTTTTAGCCTGAAATTGAACCAACAAAGAATTTTCAGTGTTTGTTGACAAGTTACTTCTCTATCATTCTTTAAATTCAATAAAATGGGTGATAAGTAGTTTTCATTATGTTGAGATGAATAAACCTTAGGGTCTTAAAATCAGAATTATTTAGTAACCAAGTATGTCAAATATTGTAATAGTCAATGAAATTAAATATTTAGTTTTCAACTAATTAACCAATAACAATCAAATATTTGTTCTATCCTTAGTTCATTATGACATTATTTTTATATGCTTATCATTGAAGACATATAGAACATTACAAAGATTAAATTTCCACTGTAAATGTAATATAAATTCATTTTGAACTCATAAAATTTGTCTTTTAAGCAAGAGGTTTAACAAGTGTTGGCACCATAATATCACTATAAATGCATATTGCACATTAATTTATAATCAGAAATTGCATATAATTATTCTAAATTAACGTATTTCAAAAACAATGTGATACAAATGACAACCAACCTTTCATTGTAGGCTGGGAGCAGCTGAAAATCTATATTTACAAGTACAGGTAACCCCCGATTAACACGAGAGTTACGTTCCAAAAAATTGCCGTGTTATGTGAATCCATGTTATACGAAACAAAGAACTAGTGTGAAAAGGGGGATTAGGTTACAAAAATTAAAAAACATGTTGTTAAATCCTTATTTAAATCGGATTTATTATTCATTTTTTTTCATAGGTAAAATACTTATTTATTATATAAGTAAATATTTTACCAGAGGATTATTCATCCTATATGATGATCTCAGCATGAGCATCATCAACTGGTAACAGTTTGTGGGTGTGTTCATTAATGGCAGTTACTCTGCAACGGGAGTGCTCTGCTGTTTGTAGGCATTTAGGAACAACGGTGAAAGAAAGATGGCAAAGCCCGCACTATCGATAGTATCGTGTGGAGGAATCTATAATTCTAAAATGAGCTTTTAGAGGCAAAAGAAGGGTCCCAGTTGTAAAATTTAACCATTAAATGGATTATTTGTTGAAAGAGCATTCAAAGTAGCCA